>NC_058520.1:249524399-249534399 GCF_904849725.1 Hordeum vulgare subsp. vulgare | reverse complement strand
GTCTTACATAGTTGATTCCAAAGTCACTATTCACACTGATCATGCTGCTATTAAGTACCTCATGGAGAAGAAAGACGCTAAACCTAGACTTATCAGATGAGTTCTCTTGCTACAAGAATTTGATTTGCACGTTGTCGACAGGAAGGGTGCTGATAACCCAGTAGCAGATAACTTGTCTAGGTTGGAGAACGTTCTTGATGACCCACAACCTATTCATGATAGCTTTCCCGATGAGCAACTGAATGTCATCAATGCTTCACGTAGTGCACCGTGGTATGCTGATTATGCAAACTATATCGTTGCCAAATATATACCACCTAGTTTCACATATCAGCAAAAGAAGAAATTCTTCTTTGACTTGAGACATTACTTTTGGGATGATCCTCACCTTTATAAGGAAGGAGTAGATGGTGTTATTAGACGTTGTGTACCTGAACATGAACAGGGATAGATCCTAGAAGTGTCACTCTGAGGCCTACGGAGGACACCATGCGGGAGATAGAACTGCACACAAGGTATTGCAATCAGGTTTCTATTGGCCCACTCTCTTCAAGGATGCCCGTAAGTTTGTCTTGTCTTGTGACGAATGTCAAAGAATAGGTAATATCGGTAAACATCAGGAAATGCCTATGAACTATTCACTTGTCATTGAACCATTTGGCGTTTGGGGCTTTGATTATATGGGACCTTTTCCAAAATCCAATGGGTATACTCATATCCTAGTTGCTGTTGATTATGTCACTAAGTGGGTAGAAGTTATCCCCAATAGTAGTGCTGATCACAACACCTCTATCAGGATGCTTAAGGAAGTTATCTTCCCTAGATTTGGAGTCCCTATATATCTAATGACCGACGGTGGTTCACATTTCATTCATGGTGATTTCCGTAAAACGCTTGCTAAGTACAATGTCAACCATAGAATTGCGTCTCCTTATCACCCTCAGTCCACTGGTCAAGTAGAGCTAAGCAATAGAGAGATTAAACTGATTCTGCAAAAGACTGTCAACAGGTCTAGAAAGATTTGGTCTAAGAAGCTCGATGATGCACTATGGTCTTATAGAACTACCTATAAGAATCCCATGGGCATGTCTCCGTACAAAATGGTGTACGGTAAAGCATGTCATCTACCTCTTGAGCTAGAGCATAAAGCTTATTGGGCAATCAAAGAGCTCAACTTTGATTTCAAACTTGCTGGTGACAAGAGGTTATTTGACATTAGCTCGCTTGATGAATGGATAACTTAGGCATATGAAAATGCCAAGTTATTCAAAGAAAAGGTTAAGAGGTGGCATGATAAGAGGATACAAAAGCGTGAGTTCAATGTAGGTGATTATGTTTTGCTATACAATTCTCGTTTAAGATTTTTTGCCGGCAAGCTTCTCTCTAAATGGGAAGCTCCCTATATTGTTGAGGAAGTATATTGTTCCGGTGCTATCAAAATCAACAACACGAAAGGTAATTGTCCGAGAGTGGTAAACGGATAGAGAATCAAGCATTACATCTCAGGTACTCCCATAAATGTTGAGAGCAACAATATCAATACCATAACTCCGGAGGAGTACATAAGGGATATTTATGAGCCTGTTTTAGACTCCGAAAACGAGGAGGTATGTGATTCGGTAAGTAAACCGACTCCAAAACTTTTCCCGTAGCAATTTTCCTCCGTTTTGGAATTTTTGAAAAAATAGAAAAATTTAAAGCAGTCCGGAAAGTGCACGAGGAGGCGACAAGCCTCCTAGGCCCGGCCTACCCCCCTGGCCGGGCCTAGAGGGCTTGTGGCCACCTCGTGCGCCTCCCGGACTCCGTTTTCGTGCGGAGTACTCCTTCTGGTCTTGAAAAAATCATTATATATCCTCCCGAAAGGTCTGACCTCTGTATCATGCAAATTCCCTTTGTTTTTTGTTTCGAGCTTGTTTCTGCTGCAGATCTAGATCGCTATGACGTCCCCAAAAGCTCCGAAGGACAAGATCTTCGAGAAGGTCATCAATCCTTACCTAGCGGGAGTGCTGCAACACCCTCACTCTATCGAGATGCGTGAGGGGATGTTGCACATCCGTGATGTTGAGGGGCCCAAGAAGACCGGAAGCATGGAGGCGAGGCTTGAAGCAATGGAACAACATGTCTTCAAGTGCCAAGGGATGGTGGAGCATGGACTCAACGCCAACCACATGATGATCACGGAGTTCACCAACAAGCACAAGATTGATGCCAATGACATTGGGAAGCACCTCTCGAGGCTCTATGATAGGATTGATCACCTCGAAGCCCAGATCTATGACCTGCAGAATGAAAACTGTGAGTATGAGTATAGATTTAAATCAATACGGTTGGCTGTAGATTTGAGGATTCCGGAGACTCGTTCATCTTTCCATGATGGAGCACCTATGCCCTGGAAGACGTAGGATCAAACTCATGTTGCAACAACTCCACCACCATCACCTCCAAAGGAAAACAACTGAGCATGGGTATGGGCAATCCCCTTGGCTTGTGCCAAGCTTGGGGGAGTTGCCCCGGTATCGTATCACCATCATATCTTTTGCCTTTACCATTGTTTTAGTTTGTTCCTTTTCAGTTTTCTCTTTCTTTAGTAGAATGGAAGTCTTAGTGTTTTAGGCTTGAGTTTTGCTTTGTGTCACCCCCAATGTATTCGAGCTCGTGAGCCATATAATAAAGAGTATCTTAGTTGAAGGGGCTTTGCCTCTTGCCATGATCAAAAGATCGAGAAAGAACAAAAGCATGAAAGATCATATAGTGATCTTATGGGAAGTGATGGCTTCACATATAAAAAGGATGATGACTGAAACTTGTTGAGGGTAGACAAACGTAGACCTTGGTCATTGTTGCAATTAATAGGAAGTGATAAATAAGGAGAGATTCACATATAAATATATCATCCTTGACACCATCTATGATTGTGAACACTCACTAATCTATTACATGCTTAGAAGTAGATGTTGGACAAGGAAGACAACATAATGAATTGTGTTTGCTTGGTTCCGAACAATGTTATATGATTAGAGATCCCGTAGCATGTGACGATTGTTTCCACCTCATATTAGCCAAAACTCCCACACCAAGTAGAGGTACTACTTGTGCATCCATAAACCTTCAACCCAGTTTTGCCATGAGAGTTCACCATACCTACCTATGGATTGAATAAGATCCCTCAAGTAAGTTGTCATCGGTGCAAGCAATAAAAATTGCTCCCTAATATGTATGATCTATCAGTGTGTGGAAAATAAGCTTTGTACGAACTGGTGATGAGGAAGACATAAAAGCGACAGACTGCATAATAAAGTTCTTTATCACATGAGGCAATATAAAGTGACGTTCCTCTACACTAAGAGGACACGCATCCAAACCTCAAAAGCGCATGACAACCTCTCCTTCCCTCTTGTACCTTTACTTTTTGCCCTTGAAAGAGTCATGGTGATCTTCACCAATTCCTTGTTTCGCCTTTATCTTGGCTAACGTCACATGCTAGGGAAAGATCTATATTCATATGTCAATTTGGAGGTAAGTATTCATGAATTATTATTGTTGACATTACCCTTGAGGTAAGCAGTTGGGAGGCAAAACTATAAGCCCCTATCGTTCTCTGTGTCCAGCTGAAACTTTGATCTCATGAGTACCACGTGAGTAGTAGCAATTGTAGAGAACGAAAAGATGATTGAGTATGTGGATTTGCTTTACAAGCTCTTATTTGACTCTTTCTGATGTTGTGATAAATTGCAATTGCTTCAGTGACTAAAGGCTTTCGGTTGTTAATTCTCGGTACGGTTCTTGATTCATGCTTTACTTTGTGAAGAATTTGTCACTTTAGCATGAGAGATTACATGCTGGTATTGCTGTTCTAATCTTGATCATGATGCCTGCATGGTCGTATCTTGTTTTGTCGACACCTGTTAGAGCATATATCTCCATATGTGGTTTTGGTAATTGATGACAATTCCTATGGACTAATGGTTGCCTTAAGTTATATTTATAGGATTTGTCCATAGGCACTTCTTGAAGTCCATCTGTTGGGTTCAAGGAGTTTATATGATGACCAAGATGTTATTCAAGGTATTATCCAAAGAATGGTCATAGAAACACTAGGTTGATCAAGATCTCAGACAAAGAGTAAATCAAGATGATCAACACACAAAGCGTACAAGATGTACCGAGAGGGATCAAGTGATCCCATGGTATGGTAAGCATTGTCCATTACGTGTTTGTGTACTAACCCATGGTCTTTGTGAGACTCCTATGTGGGGATTAGGTGTGCTTCCTTTGGGCTTGCGTCAAAAGGAAGATCTCATACAACCCATGAAGGATGACGTCAAGTGGTGATCGTCATCAAGATTGTGGTGTGCAAGTTCAAGCGGATCAACACGAATATATCATTGAAACTATTGTCAATGATCATGTGCTGACAAGGACAACCTCATGTGCTAACAAGGACAAGATCAAGATAAGCATTCCTGAGCACTACATGCTTGATTCTTGTGGATGTTCACATGGTGGACAAGACAAGATCAAGATAAGCATTCTTGAGAACTTCATGCTTGATTCTTGTGGATGTTCACATGGTGAACAAATGAAGATGAATACATAAGCTAGGCTTTCCGCATTGTGTATGGGAAAGCTACTTGAATACTTCATTTTTCTTGCTTTCAACTTGAGCCAAGAAGGAACAACAACATCAAGCTCAGGTGAAAGGGCTAACTCAAAGGTATCAGTCCCTTTGACGTTAGTGGTGCGGAGTAATGATCAGCGAATAAAAGTATACACTCAAGTATGGATCATCAGTACTCTTTTATGATTCTTGAGTCCTTAGGGATCCCGCACTATTAAGAGGGGATCACAGGTTTTGCGATGAACTTTCTCAAACTACATCTTCACTTTCTGTTCAGACCACATCTCCACTGCTCTGCTGTTATCTGAAAACAGAACCAGTGCCTCGGACATCCGGCCTCCTCCGGACGTCCGAGGGCCGGACGACCGACAACTTCGGAAATCCGGAATCCTATACGTGAGAAATCAGAGCCATATAACTCGGACTTCCGGCTCTCTCCAGACGTCCGAGGCCCGGATAGCCGACCAGCTTCGGAATTCCGGAACTATGCACCAGAGAAACTTGGGCCATATAACTCGGACTTCCGGCTCCCTCCGGACGTCCGAGGGCCGGTCAAGGCTCGGACGACCGACAGGCTTCGGAAATCCGGAGCCCTGCACCAGAAGAACATAAGCTCTATAACTCGGATTTCCGGCTCCCTCCGGACGTCCGAGGGACGGACGTCCGACCCCCGTCGGAAACCCGGAACCTACCACCAGTAGAAGTTGAGTTGTATAACTCGGATTTCCGGTCCTCTCCGGACGTCCGGTCGCTGTGTAATTCAAAATAGTTTCAGTCGTATCTACAGGCCTCGGACGACCGACCCCTGTCGGACGTCCGACCCCTCGCGCACGCCCGGACTTCCGACAACTGTCGGACGTCCGGACCCTGTGTGACTTAAAGTATCCCCAACGGTTGTATTTCTCTCCCCACTATAAATACCCCCCTCCCACTTCGTGAGAGGGTTGCCCAACACAGCCTTATCCTCATAAGAACACATTTCCACCTCACACACATTTGCTCACTCCAAATCCTAGATCCCAAGAGCATTTGTGAGCCCCTTTGAGAGTTGTTCCAATCAAAAGATAGATCGTCTCCCTCTCCTTCTCTCAACCCAAGCTATTTGTGATTTGAGCAAGTTTTGAGCATTCCCCGTGATCTTGTTACTCTTGGAGGTTGGAGACTCCTAGGCGGTAGGAGTTCTTCGGAGAGGAATCAATTCGTGTGATTTCCCCCGAAAAGTTTGTGAGGATTTGGAAGCAACCTCAAAGGCTTACCACTAGTGGTTGAGAAACACCTTTGTGGTGTTATCTCAAAGGGAGAATAGGGTGAGCCTTCGTGGCGTTGGTGTGCCTTCGTGGTAACATCCACCTCTCTAACGGTGACTAACTTCCCTCCAAGGAAGTGAACATCGGGATACATCTTCGTCTCAGTGACCTTGGTTATCCTTAACCCTAACTCCTCACTTGTGGTTTACTTGTGTTATTTGAGCATACATACATTGCATATTGGTTGTGCTCATTATATTGTGTTGGCTATTTCTTGTACAAGATTAATCATTCAAGCATACCCTCTATATTCACACGTTCATACTTGCAGCCCTTGATATATTGTGTTGATATAGTGTGATCTAGTATCTTGTGTTGTTCACCTACTTGTCGTGTGATATAGCTCAAGTAAGTTTGTGTAACTTACTTGTGCTTGTCAGTAACTGTATTGTGTCCATCTTGGTAGATCCTGTTGTTGATACACGTTGCAGTGCCTAGTGCATTTAGGATTTGTGCTTGACAAGTACCCTCTTAGTTTATTTCCGCATTAGGTTCAAGCCAAATCCGAAGAAGTTTTTAAATAGCCTATTCACCCCCCCTCTAGGCGTCATCGAGGTCTTTTCAACACCTCTCTCCCTAAACATGTGGTCATGTTTATTGATCTAGGCTTTCGCTTGAGGACAAGCGAGGTCTAAGCTTGGGGGAGTTGATACATCCATTTTGCATCATGCGTTCATGTTGATATTTATTGCTTTTTGGGCTGTTATTACACTTCGATGTACAATACGTATGCCTTTTCTCTCTTATTTTGCAAGGTTTACACGAAGAGGGAGAATGCCGGCAGCCGGAATTCTGGCCTGAAAAAGGAGCAAGTTTGAGATGCCTATTCTGCGCAACTCCAAAAGCCGTGAAAATCAACGTGGAATTTTTTGGGAATATATAAAAAATACTGGGCGGAAGAAGTACTAGAGGGGCGCCACCTGGAGGCCACAAGCCTGCCAGGCCCGGCCTACCCCCATGGCCGGGCCTAGGGGGCTTGTGGGCCCCTTGTTGCCCCTTCGACGCTCATCTTTTGCTATATGAAGGGTTTCGTCCGGAAAAAAAATCAGAAGGGAGCTTTTCGGAGGATTCGCCGCCGCCACGAGGCGGAACTTGAGCAGAACCAATCTAGAGCTCCAGCAGGACGATCCTGCCGAGGATACTTCCCTCCCGGAGGGGGAAATCGTCGCAATCGTCATCACCAACACTCCTCTCATTGGAGGGGACTCATCACCATCAACATCTTCATCAGCACCATCTCATCTCCAAACCCTAGTTCATCACTTGTAACCAATCTCCGTCTCGCGACTCCGATTGGTACTTGTAAGGTTGCTAGTAGTGTTAATTACTCTTTGTACTTGATGCTAGTTGGATTATTTGGTGGAAGAGTTTCTGTTCAGATCCTTGATGATACTCATTACCTCTCTGGTCATGAATATGATTATGCTTTATGAGTAGTTACTTTTGTTCCCGAGGACATGGGATAAGTCATGCTGATAATAGTCATGTGAATTTTGTATTCATTCGATATTTTGATGTGTTGTATGTTGTTTTTCCTCCAGTGGTGTTATGTGAACGTCGACTACATAACACTTCACCATTATTTGGGCCTAGAGGAAGGCATTGGAAAGTAGTAAGTAGATAATGGGTTGCTAGAGTGACAGAAGCTTAAACCCTAGTTTATGCGTTGCTTTCTAAGGGGCTGATTTGGATCCACTAGTTTAATGCTATGGTTAGACTTTGTCTTAATTCTTCTTTCGTAGTTGCGGATGCTTGCGAGAGGGGTTAATCATAAGTGGGATACTCGTCCAAGTAAGGGCAGTACCCAAGCGCCGGTCCACCCACATATCAAACTATCAAAGTAATGAACGCGAATCATATGAACATAATGAAAACTAGCATGACAAAAATTCCTGTGTGTCCTCGGGAGCGTTTTTCCTCCTATAAGACTTTGTCCAGGCTTGTCCCTTGCTACAAAAGGGATTGGGACACTTTGCTACACCGCTGATACTTTTATTACTTGTTGGTTGCTACGAATCACCTCACCATACAATCACTTGTTACCGATAATTTTAGCGCTTGCAGATATTATCTTGCTGAAAACCACTTGTCACATCCTTCTGCTCCTCGTTGGGTTCGACACGCTTACTTATCGAAAGGACTATGATTGATCCCCTATAGTTGTTGGTCATCAAGAAGCAGAAGGACGAGAAGCAACAGAAGGAGGAGAAGAAGTAGAAGGGGGAGGAGATGAAGAAGAAGAAGATGATGATGAAGAAGAAGATGATGAAGAAGTAGAAGAAGGAGAATGAGAAGAAGGAGAAGGAGAAGGAGAAGAAGAAGTGAAAAAGAAGAAGACGAAGAAGAAGGAGGAGGAGGAGGAGGAGGAGAAGCAGAAGCAGAAGAAGAATAATAATAATAAGAAGAAGAAGAACAATAAGAAGACGAAGAAGGAGAAGGAGAAGGAGAAGGAGAAGGAGAAGGAGAAGGAGAAGGCGAAGGAGAAGGATAAGGAGAAGGAGAAGGAGAAGGATAAGGAGAATGAGAATGAGAAGGGGAGGAATAAGAAGAAGAAGAAAAAGAAGAAGAAGAAGAAGAAGAAGAAGAAGCAGGAGGAGGAGGAGGAGGAGGAGGAGGAGAAGGAGGAGGAGGAGAAGAAGAAGCAACAGAAGGTGCAGGAGACGGAGGAGAAGAAGGAGGGGGAGAAGGAGGATGGAGAAGGAGGAGCAGAAGGAGGAGTAGGAGGAGAAGAAGGAGGAGAAAAATAAGGAGAATGAGAAGGAGAAGGAGAAGGAGAAGGAGAAGGAGAAGGAGAAGGAGAAGGAGAAGGAGAAGGAGAAGGAGAAGAAGAAGAACAAGAACAAGAAGAAGAAGAAGAAGAAGAAGAAGAAGAAGAAGAAGAAGAAGAAGAAGAGTAAGGAGAAGAAGAAGGACAAGAAGAAGAAGAAGGAGAAGAAGAAGGAGAAGGAGAAGAAGAAGAATAAGGAGAAGGAGAAGCAGAAGAAGGGGAAGAAGGAGAAGGAGGATAAGGAAGAAGAAGAAGAAGAAGAAGAAGAAGAAGAAGAAGAAGAAGAAGAGGAAGAAGAAGAAGAAGGAGGAGGATAAGAAGAAGAAGAAAAATAAGAAGAAGAGGGAAAAGAAGAAGAAGAGGAAGAAGCAGAAAAAGGAGCAAGTTTGAGATGCCTATTCTGCGCAACTCCAAAAGCCGTGAAAATCAACGTGGAATTTTTTGGGAATATATAAAAAATACTGGGCGGAAGAAGTACTAGAGGGGCGCCACCTGGAGGCCACAAGCCTGCCAGGCCCGGCCTACCCCCATGGCCGGGCCTAGGGGGCTTGTGGGCCCCTTGTTGCCCCTTCGACGCTCATCTTTTGCTATATGAAGGGTTTCGTCCGGAAAAAAAATCAGAAGGGAGCTTTTCGGAGGATTCGCCGCCGCCACGAGGCGGAACTTGAGCAGAACCAATCTAGAGCTCCAGCAGGACGATCCTGCCGAGGATACTTCCCTCCCGGAGGGGGAAATCGTCGCAATCGTCATCACCAACACTCCTCTCATTGGAGGGGACTCATCACCATCAACATCTTCATCAGCACCATCTCATCTCCAAACCCTAGTTCATCACTTGTAACCAATCTCCGTCTCGCGACTCCGATTGGTACTTGTAAGGTTGCTAGTAGTGTTAATTACTCTTTGTACTTGATGCTAGTTGGATTATTTGGTGGAAGAGTTTCTGTTCAGATCCTTGATGATACTCATTACCTCTCTGGTCATGAATATGATTATGCTTTATGAGTAGTTACTTTTGTTCCCGAGGACATGGGATAAGTCATGCTGATAATAGTCATGTGAATTTTGTATTCATTCGATATTTTGATGTGTTGTATGTTGTTTTTCCTCCAGTGGTGTTATGTGAACGTCGACTACATAACACTTCACCATTATTTGGGCCTAGAGGAAGGCATTGGAAAGTAGTAAGTAGATAATGGGTTGCTAGAGTGACAGAAGCTTAAACCCTAGTTTATGCGTTGCTTTCTAAGGGGCTGATTTGGATCCACTAGTTTAATGCTATGGTTAGACTTTGTCTTAATTCTTCTT
>NC_058520.1:249316899-249521899 GCF_904849725.1 Hordeum vulgare subsp. vulgare | reverse complement strand
TGAGTCCCCGTGACTCACAGATTCCTTCACAACACCAACAGGTTCAGGTACCCCCGAGACAGGTGATCCTGACGGGACGCAGCCGGCGTGGCAGTACGATGAGGATAATGACCGCCTATACATGAACTATCCAGAAGATTGAGGCGTGGTCGTGATCGTGGGCCAGCAGGCAGGGTAGCATAGTCATTTCCCATGTTTTGTAGTCCGTAGCGGAACTACCTTGATTGTATGCGTGATGTACTCTGATATATTTATGAGATGGCAATTGAATCCCTTATTGTCATTCCTCTATTATTTATGTATGTGCTATGTTTCCATGTTTGCGAAACGCTTAGATGTGCTTCTTTCCAATTCGGGGCCTCGATCCCCAGTTCGCAAAGGATGGCATCTTAGTCGTTACAAGTTGGTAATCAGAGCCATACGACCATAGGAGCCTTTGTGTGATCGTACTTGGCCGAGTCGTGTCTAGTAAAATGTTTTGAGTCTTAGTTATATCGGGGAGTAGGATTCTTTTTTCTGCTCTTCCATGCTCTGGTGAGGTTCCCGTCTTAGGAAATCTTTATTTTACTACTTTTCTCGCTCAAATTTGTTTTCAGGATCACGCGGGTATTTGTGAAATCTATATGATTTCGATGTGACGGAGTTCTGTCTTGGTGCCTCCTGTCTGCCTTGATTTCTTCCGGGGAGTTGAGCTCCAGGGGATTCTTGCGCACATCGCCATCATTCAGATTTCTGAGTATCTAAGAACGAAGGATGTTCGTTATTGCTTCAATACCGGTAGTGGCGAGATAACCCCGATGTCCCTAGTACTGGTGCAGATTGTTCGGGAGTACTGCCATACTTGGTATCATTGTGATCACGAGGATCTGTTGTAGATGAAGGTCCGAGATGCTGGTTGTGTGTTGACGGATGTGATACAGGTGACATGTTAGTATAGGAGTTGTGTGATATTACTCCTTGTATCCGTGTACCAGATTGCATGACGAGTTATTTCGGGAATTCAAAGGTGGGATATCAAGTAGTATCTTATAGGACTATCTTCCTACAGATGCATGATGGAGGTTGGGATTTGATGTTCAGTGCGTGTGTTTGTTCACGGTCGTCTTACAACGGTTCTCGTTGTGTCTTAAAGAGTCCTTGTATCTTGCTACGACTCGGGGATACTTCGTATGTCGTGTGCACTACCTTGCACAGGATGGCTACTATAAATTCGAGCCCGTGCAATCTTATCCATGAAGATATCGGATGAAATCTCGATCATATGTTTCTTCCGAGCAGTTCTAGCTCATACTTGTTTGTAGTGGTATTAATCAGAATTTTGTCGACCGTCACTTTGAGGAAGCATTCTTACTATTTTTTTCGAGTGCAATTGCTTTATTCCTGTTCACATATTCCTGTCATTTTGATTCAGCAATATCTTCAATTTATTCTGTGGGCTAATGTGTTGTCCATCTTCAGGATGGCTCCACCAACGCGTGAGAACCCAGGGCGTGAGGATGTGCCACCACCACCTCCTCCTCCGGAGAATCCTCCTCCGCTGCCGCCTCCTCCTGCAGAGGCCTGGCAAGCGGTGATGGCTGCTACTAATGCAAACACCCACATGTTGCTACAGTTGTTGCAAGAGAGAGCTAATCAGCAGCAAGGCAATTTCGAGCATGGTGGCAATCAGTTTGCTAGTCTGAGTCAGTTCCTGTCGAATCAGCCAAAGACTTTCACTTCGTGTGACCACCATTTGATGCAGAGGATTGGATCCGTGATATGAACAAGGATTTCGAGTGTAGCAATGTTCGTCCTGAGGATTTTGTCAAATTTGCAACATTCCAGTTGAAGGGGCAAGCTTCAATCTAGTGGCAATAGTTGAAGGATTCCAAAGGCGCTAGAGTGATCACTTGGGATGAGTTCTGCCGTGATTTCAGGTCCCACTACATTCCTTCGAGCTTTGTGGAGGAGATGCGTGAGAAGTTCAGGCATTTGAAGCAGGGTGGCAATTCCGTGTACAAGTACAACGTTGAGTTCCACGAGCTAGCCCGGTATGCCTTGCAGGATATCCATGATCAGAAGAGCAAGATTTATCAGTTCAGAGGTGGCTTGAAAGAAGATTTGCAGTTAACTCTTGCTTTGCACGATCTTGAGGAGTTAGACAAGTTTTACAACTTAGCTCTTAGGGCAGAGGCAGCCTTGCTCAGGGTGGAGAATTCTAAGAAGCGCTTCAGAGATTCCAGCTCTTCCTCTACTCAGCTGGTTCAGAAGCAACATAAGCTTTGGGTGTCTCCTCCTCCTCCTCCTCGGCACTCGCATCAGCTCAAGCACTCTGGTGGCCGTGGTTCTTCCCACCCACCCAAACCTATCTTTTAGCAGAGATTCCAGCATCAGAAGCAAGGGCCTCCTCAGTCTCAGTACCGGCAGCCAACAGAGGTTACTTGTCACAAGTGTGGTCAGAAGGGTCATTATGCCAACAAGTGCACTTCTCAGCCGCGACTGCCGCCTCCTCCTCCAGGCAAACCTCCAAGCAATGCTCTTGTCAAGTTCAACCCCAGATCAGCTCGAGTCAACATGGTGAATGCAGCTGAGGGAGAAAACTCGTCAGATGTGATCATGGGTAACCTCCTCGTTAATGATATTCCTGCTAAAGTGTTATTTGATTCTGGTGCATCGCATTCGTTTATCTCAAGGCCATTCTCATTTAAGCATGGGTTCCCTACTCGTGATTTGCCTAAGCCTCTATCAATTATGTCTCCTGGCAAGATCATGAATTCCCACATGATGGTTCCGCATGTTTCTGTCAAGATGGGTGCTTATGCTTTTCTGGCGTCTCCTATTGTCTTGGACAATTCCGACATTGACTTGATCCTTGGTATGGACTGGCTGGCCATGAACAAGGCATCAATTGATTGTGAAGCTAAAGAAGTGAAGCTTACCCACTCTTCCGAGGACGTGATTATATTCGCGGCGCGCCATGATACAATCCGTCTGTTCTCTTTGAATGAAAAGGGTGAGATCAATCCTATTTCGTAAGTCCCAGTGGTCTGCGAATATGAAGATGTGTTTCCTGAAGAGCTCCCAGGCATGCCTCCGCACCGAGAAGTTGAATTTGTGATTGAGCTTGAGCCAGGCACCGAGCCGGTGTGCAAACGACCGTAGAAATTGGGTCCAGAAGAGTTGAAGGAACTTAAGAGGCAACTCGATGAGCAGGAGCGTTTGGGTTTGATCAGACCAAGCTCGTCTCCGTGGGGATGTGGTGTTCTGTTTGTCAATAAGAAGGATGGCACGGACCGGCTGTGTGTCGATTACCGTCCATTGAACAAGAAGACAATCAGGAACAAATATCCACTTCCGAACATAACTGAGTTGTTCGAACAGTTGAAACGTGCTAAGGTCTTCTCCAAGCTTGATCTCAGAATGGGCTATCATCAAATTCGCATTCGCGAAGAAGATATTCCGAAGACTGCCTTCAGGACTAGTTTTGGATCGTATGAGTATACGATCATGTATTTTGGTCTGGCTAATGCTCCTCCGACATTCTGTCGATTGATGAACTACATATTCTCTCCATTCAAGAATGACTTTGTCCTGCTCTATCTCGATGACATTCTGCTCTTTTCTGAAACTGAGGAAGAACATGAAGAACATCTAAGATTGGTGCTTGATAAGCTGAGAGAGTACAAATTGTATGCCAAGTTTTCCAAGTGTGAGTTCTGGCTGAAACAAGTCGTCTATCTTGGCCACATTATTTCTCTTGAGGGCATCAAAGTTGATCCGTCCAAGGTGGAGGCCATTGTTGTATGGGAGCCTCCGCAGAATGTGAAGCAGCTTCGAAGCTTTCTCGGGCTTGCTGGCTATTGCAGAAGGTTCGTTGAGAACTTCTCCAAGATCGCCAAGACGCTCTCAAGTCTTCTTCAGAAGGGTGTTCAGTATGCTTGGTCTCCAGAGTGTGAGTTGGCCTTCGACACACTCAAAGAGAAGCTCACCTCCACTCCAGTCTTGGTTCCTCCGGATGATTCCAAGCTTTACCAGGTCTTCTGCGACGCTTCTCTCCAGGGTCTTGGTGCAGTTCTGATGCAAGAGAAGAAGGTGGTTGCTTATATCTCCAGGCAGTTGAAGCCAGCGGAGAAGAACTATCCTGTGCATGATCTTGAGCTAGCAGCTATGGTACACACTCTGATGACTTGGAGACACCTCTTGTTGGAACGTAAGGTTGAAGTTTTCACGGATCACAAGAGTCACAAGTACATCTTCACTCAGCCTATCCTGAATCTTCGGCAAACACGTTGGGTGGAAATGCTCCATGATTTTAATCCGAGTGTTGAGTACACGCCAGGAAAAGCTAATGTCGTGGCAGATGCCTTGAGCAGGAAGGCGTACTGCAACACTCTAATTCTGCAACCTCTCCAGCCTGGTATTTGTGAGTCTTTCAGGAAGCTCAACCTTCAGTTAGTACCTTAGGGATTTCTGGCAAACCTTCAGATCTCTCCTACCTTGGAAGATCTGGTCAGAGCAGCATAGCTTCTTGACGCTATGGTGAAGAAAGTCAAGATTGGCGTGGCAAAGAGTCTTCCCAAGTATAAGTGCTTCAGTGTTGATGCCAGGCACACGTTGTTCTTCGAGGATCGTCTGGTCGTCCCGAAAGGTGATCTCAGAAAGGTAATCATGGAAGAAGCTCATAACTCTCTGCTCTCTATTCATCCTGGAAGCTCCAAGATGTACCTCGACTTGAAACAGACCTTTTGGTGGACTCATATGAAGCGTGAGATTGCTCAATTCGTAAATGAATGCGATGTATGTCGAAGGGTGAAAGCAGAGCATCAACATCCAGCAGGTCTTTTGCATCCATTGCCCTTTCCCGAGTGGAAGTTCGATCATATTGAGATGGATTTCGTCACCGGGTTTCCGAAGTCCAAGAAGGGTAATGATGCCATCTTCGTCGTCATCGACAAGTTGAGTAAAGTGGCTCATTTTCTTCCAGTCAAGGAATCCATTTCCGCAACTCAGCTTGGAGAGTTGTACACCTCCAGGATTGTGTCTTTGCACGGCGTGCCTATGATGATCTCTTCGGATCGCGGAAGTATCTTCACTTCCAAGTTCTGGGATTCTTTTCAGTCTGCTATGGGTACGAAGTTCCGCTTCAGCACAATGTTTCATCCTCAGACTAGTGGTCAAGTGAAGCGAGTAAATCAAGTTCTTGAGGATATGCTGAGAGCCTGTGTTATCTCTTTTGGCATGAAGTGGGAGGAATGTCTGCCTTTTGTGGAGTTCTCGTATAACAACAATTATCAAGCTAGTTCTGGCAAGGCTCCGTTTGAAATTCTCTATGGCAGTAAGTGTCGTACCCCGCACAACTGGTCTGAGACCGGCGAGCGTCAGATCCTTGGGAATGATTTGATAGAAGAAGCTGAGGAGATGTGTCGGGTCATTCGCGACAACCTCAGAGCAGCTCAGTCCCGTCACAAGAGCTATTATGATAGCAAGCACCGTGACATGTATTATGAGCTTGATGACTTCGTCTATTTCAAGGTGTCGCCTATGAAGGGTATGCAGCGCTTTGGCATCAAAGGCAAGCTTGCGCCTCGTTTCGTTGGTCCGTTCAGAGTGGTTAGCAAGAGAGGCGACCTTGCGTACCAGCTTGAGCTCCCATCAAACTTTGCAAATGTGCATGATGTGTTCCATGTTTCTCAGCTTCGGAGGTGCTTCAAGATCCCCGAGCGCACTGTTCATCTTCAAGACATCGATCTTCAGCCTGACCTATCTTATCGTGAGCATCCAATTGCGGTTCTCGAGGCGACTGAGCGCAAGACCCGCAACAAGACTGTCAAATTTCTCAAAGTGAAGTGGTCACACCATTCCGATAAAGAGGCTACTTGGGAACGCGAGGATCACCTCCGTTCTGAATTTTCGGAGTTCTTTCGGGCGTAGATCTCGGGGCGAGATCTTTTTGTAGTGTGGGAGAGTTTGTAATGCCCCAAGTGTGTAACCTTGACCTTTTGGAACCTTCCCATGTGGGTCCACCTTGTCAATGCTATGAGATAGTTCAATGCTAGGATTTCATGTGATGTCACCCTATTATTTTCTTCCTTTGCATGCATGCATTCCATATCATGCCATGTGTTCTTGTGTTTTTGCATTGTGTTCTTATGAGGTGATGTGTTGCCATGAGATGTGGTGGTATGTGATAGGTGTGGTGTGGTGCAACTCTAGTGGATTGCATGTGATAATAGGGATAGCTCTTGTGGTGGCCTAAGGGTTCAAAACTATCTCCCTCCTATTTATTTCTATCCCATATATTTTCTTGCCTCCTTCCTGATTTAAAAAAAATGCTCTTGTGTTAGCAGAATTTGTGGTGATTTTGAAGTGAGGAGTTGTTGTCTTAAAAGGTGTTTTCAACAGGTGCAATATTCCAAAACAACCAATGACAATTGATGTTTTGTAAATATTCTTTGGCCCCAAATATTTCTTTTGCAATTTATTCAAGTAGGTCATAATCCCTTATGACTAGTGGTATTTTTGCTATGTTTTTATCCCCAGTAGTTTTCTCTGTGCAATTCCTTTCTCTCTGGCTTTTCCTGTTAAAAGAAAAGCACCAGGGATTTGTTTTCCCTTATGTGGCGCTCTGGTGGGCTTACTCCCGCACAGCGTGGCCCACTTCCTTTCCTTCCTGCGCGGTGGCCCATCTCCTCGTCCTCCCCTCTCCTTCAAACACCGTGTGCACCATGCCTCCTTTCCGTCAGCTAGCAGAGAGAGAGAGAGAGCTGCCGCCGTGAGCATCACAGACGTCGAGGCCCCCCTTAAATACCTCGGCGTCCGTGCCCTCCTTTCCCTAGGTTTCCCCCTCTCTCCATTCCGCCGCCGCCACCTCTCTCCATTCCCCATCTCTCCTCCCTCTCCCTGGTAAGTATTCTGTAGATCCATCCATCAGAGAGAGAGGGAAGAGCAGCGCCGTCGTCCTCCGCGTGTCCGCCATCGTCCGGCGCGGCTGCCATGTCCAGGAGCTTGGGGAGGCTCCCCGCGCCCCATTCCCGACCTCGCTGAGGCCGGGGAACGCCCACATCGATGGCCTGTTCATCGTCTATGCCTCGGCCACGGTGAACTCCTTCCTCCACGTCGACCTGCAGCAGGGGCCTCCTCCGATCGTCTTCTTCCCCTCCGGGTTCTCCTCCAAGTAGCTTCAGCCTCTCCTCTTCCTTACCTAGGTAAGGAGCGTCTCCTCCTTCCTTCCTCCTCGGGTAGCTTCGCGTAGATCGACGCCGGCGAGTCTCTGTACTAGGTGCAGATTGGTTGTTGCAGGTGTTGTTGTGCTGTGGTGGTGGCTTGGTAACGCTAGGTGCAGCAGAGGCTTCTTCCCCGCGTAGTAGTCGTGCGGTAGCGTGGTGGCACTCCCCCTTGTAGGGTCTGCAGTAGTAGCAGTGCACCATGCCGGCCACTCTGTCGCCGGCGCGTAGGTGTAGAGCAGAGGCAGGAGTAGTGGTAGTTTACCATGTTCCAGATCCCTTCTCTGTCAGACTTCGAGGCGTAGTGTAGTGGTAGCGTGATGTGGTTGGCAGTAACACGTCGTGGGTTCGATTCCCACGACACCCCTTTTTGATTTTGCAGGGATTTTTAGCCCAATAGCCGCAGGGTAGATCATACCCTGTTTGCACCCTCTCTGCAGTCGAACTAGTGACTTGCAGCAGAGTGGTGAGGCTTTGTGTGTTGTGTATGTTGGAACCAGTAGGTCTGGGGTTCGACCCCAGAACCTACCCCTTTTCTTTTTCCTTGTTTCTTTTATTTTTTTCCTTTGTTGTTTTAATTTCTTGAAGCCTTGTTCATTGTAGTATTTGTGGTGTGCTTGCACATGGGAGCATATATCTTTTCCCTTCTCGGGCCAGAGGGAGTGTTGTAGTTTTGCTAGCTTGTGAACCCTTGGTGATGCACTTGTGTGTGTGTAGATATACTTGGTAGGAGGATGTGTAGGTTATTTGTATACTTGTAGGATTGCAAGCATAGTAGTTGTTGTGTGTGTGGTGCACTAGAGTTTCATGGGTAGGTGCAACTTGTGAGAATTAGTTTAGTGTGTGGTTTGTGCTTGTGATCTCATGAGTGTGGTGTGTGTGTGGATGGGTTACCCCCTCCTCACATACCTTGTGTGTGTGTGTGTATGTGTGTGTGTGCCACACACATGCCCAAGTCATGTTGACCTTTTTAAGCCCATGTTCTTGCTTACATAGTAGGGGTAGTATCTATGGTGTCATCTGGGTGGTGTCCTCTATTTCATGTGTAGGTGAGTTTATTATGATGTGCTTGTTGCTTGTGATGGTGTGGTAATGTGCCAAGGCACATAGGCATGAGGTATACCCCTCATGTACCCCCATTGAAGTTGTGATCATGTGCAAGAGCTTGTGTAGGTTGCTCTAGTGATTTTTTGCACCTGTGATGATGCACTATTCACTATATAGGATTCTAGGTAGATTTTCTTTCTTAGTTTGTGCCCACTTGTTCCAAGCAAGTGCATAGGTATTTTATAGGATTTTGGGGTAGAACGATCCCAGGAATCCATTAGTGAAATCATTTTTTCCATTGGAACATTTTCTGGAGATGACATATTTCAGATTTGTTCCATGTTGAGAGCTTGGTTCCATTGATGTGGTGAGCCCAAGGGTTTGTTTCTTGGTTGTGGTAGCAGAGGGTGACCCCCTCTACCACATATTGGTTTTGTTTTATGCTTAGGAAGTCATGTGTGCAAGTTTTGCCCACTCAAAATAGGCATGTGGCTGAAATTCCAGATTAGTGAAAATCTGAGATTTTCACAAAGTCTAAGAATCTGTTTATATTTTCTTCTCCTGTAGATGAGCTTGTGCAGGTGAATGTGTTGTGATTCAGCCTAAGCTTTCAACTGGAACGTTGAAGCTGATACATTTGTCTAGATCCCTTGAAATTTTCAGTCCATTTGGAGTCCTGTAGATATTGTTTTTGCTGCTGTCAAAATGCTTCAGAGCATAGACAGAAAACGAGAATCTGGAATTTTCACTAAGTCCCTGAAATCTGATATTTTTGGGCAAGTTTGCAGTTGTGTAACTTTCTGTGTTTAACTCCTTTGTGTGATATTTTTGCTTGTGCTTGTATTAATCTTGGATAGCTACAGCCACATATCTTATTTGGCATGTTTAGGTGGCTGTAGGTGCATTGCATGTAGCTCACAAAGTGCTATGATGCAGATTATGGCAGATTGTGTAGTTTTGGTATTTTGATGTTTGTGAGTGCATAGTTGATGGTGTGGTGATATTATTTGCACCACCCCATCCATGTTGGATTGTTTTATGTCTTGGCAACCTGGAAATACCAGAGTTGAGCCATTGGGGGGTGTTGTGATGAATTTGACACGTAGGGCTTCATTTCTTGTTTCGTTGATTCCCGTTGATTCGTAGCTCCGTTTGTTATGTTCTTTATATGCTTTTGCATCGTTTTCACGAGACGCATCTGATCATGTAATTCTCATGCATGTCAAGATATCTTAGGTCGCAGTTCTGTCCAGGAACATGTATTTACTTCTCATGCTTGTGCTAGTGATAGAAATAGTGATGCATGCTCATATTCATCTCATGGATCATGTGCTTGTTGCATCTTGAGGTGATGTTGTTCATTGGATTTTATTCTTGTGTTGGGTAGCACCGGGATTGGAGAACGAGTACGTGGATTCGGGAGAGTACGTGTAGGACGATCAAGAACCATTGTAAGCTGAGGATATCAGAGGCAAGATGATATGACGTTGATTCCATCTCTAGGCTTGTTATGCTAGTTTACGTTTCCTTGTCATATACTCGCTGCCTACCACTGAAATAATTGCCTCCTGAATTGCCATGAAACCAAACACTTATCCCTTCCTAGCAAATCTTGAATGGCCAAGTAGGCTTTGCTCAGCTACTAATGTTAGTGTTGCTAGCTGCAGGTGCTTTGCCTCATGTGATAACATGAGCTTGATATCATTATCTTAACTATGTTATTTAATTAATGCACCTATATACTTGGTAAATAACAGAAGGCCTAGCCTTTTTCCGGGTGCTTTGTTCCGTTATTGCCGCCATAGTTACCGGCTACCGGTGTTTGATTCCATATTGATCGCTCCTAACACGTTCGGGGTTGTTATGGGGACCCCCTCGATAAATCGCGTAGTGTTAAGACTTGTCCGGCAGGACCCAACATTGGTTTTATTCTGCTAATCACTTAATAATAATCTGGATAGGGAATAGCTACCCCGAGGAATTTAATCAACAACTCGGGCTAGTGCTCCTCATGAGTGTTGGTCCACCCACCTAGTAGTCGGCAAAACCACCCCAAGGAAACTTGAGGTTTTGTCCTTGTCCACTATACATAGACGGTGTTGTCGTGAGACTGAGATACGCGGCTCTTATCAGACTCGTCGACACACCAGGAGGTCCTGCTAGTCTTGTCTGACCTTAGCGATATTACTTGCGTATAGGAATCCCGGTGAAGCTTTGGTTCTCCCTAGAGTTGAGGTCTTCCTATAAGGAATCCGACGAGATCACGAGATTCGTGATAGAGGATTACTTTGCGGCCCGTGTACGTTTGTGATGGACTAGTTGGAGCACCCCTGCAGGGTTTAATCTTTCGGAAAGCCGTGCCCGCGGTTATGTGGCAACTTGGAATATTTTGGTAACATTCGGTATTAGATAACTTAAACATAAGCTAATAAAATTGCCAACTGTGTGCGTAACCGTGATTGTCCCCTTCAAAGATCTCTCTTCGATCGGGAACACGGTGGGGTCATGATTGACGTAGGTAGGTGTTCAGGATCACTTAGTGATCATCTACTATCGACCGCTAGAATAGACCACCTTCATACATGATCTACGTAAGATAGCCACCATATAATCTTAGGGTGCTGCAACCTAAACACTCCACCTTTCCAACCTAATAACTTGACTAGTTCTGGCACCGAGGTCATAGATTGTTTAGTCCCCGTGACTCACATATTCCTTCACAACACCAACAGGTTCAGGTACCCCCGAGACAGGTGATCCCGACGGCACGCAGCTGGCGTGGCAGTACGATGAGGAGAACGACCGCCTGTACGTGAACTATCCAGAAGATTGAGGCGTGGTCGTGATCGTGGGCCAGCAGGCAGGGTAGCATAGTCATTTCCCATGTTTTGTAGTCTGTAGCGAAACTACCTTCATTGTATGCGTGATGCACTCTGATATATTTATGACATGGCAATTGAATCCCTTATTTTCATTCCTCTATTATTTATGTATGTGCTATGTTACCATGTTTGCGAAATGCTTAGATGCGCTTCTTTCCAATTCGGGGCCTCGATCCCCAGATCGGAAAGGACCGCATCTTAGTCGTTACAGAAAGGGCATGGGTTTCTGAACCCATGGTTCCCTTTCTTTACCATGCTTCCTAGCAATGAAGTCGTTCTTATCGTATCTTCTATTCTTAGGTTGTGGGTTATCAAGATCAACTGGTTCAATCTCCACATCCTTATCATTGCTAGGTCGAGCATCTTCATGAGCATCACTATCGATATTATCATTAGGCTCATGTTCATCACCAGATTGTGTTTCGGCATCAGAAACAGAGACATTGTTTGGATTCTCGGGTGTAACAGCAACAGGGTTGCTAGCGTGCAAATTCCTATCATCTTTCTTTTTGTTTCTAGGATGACTAGGTGCATCAGTGCTAACTCCTTGAGAATCTTGTTCAATTCTCTTAGGATGACCCTCAGGATACAAAGGTTCCTGGGTCATTCTACCGCCTCTATTGACGACTCTAACAGAATTGTCATTCAACTCATTGAGCAAGTCATTCTGAGCCTTAAGTACTTGTTCTACTTGAGTGGTGACCTGTAACGACCAAGATGCGGTCCTTTCCGATCTGGGGGTCGTGGCCCCTGAATAGGAAAGAAGCGCATCTAAGCGTTTCGCAAGCAAGTAAACATAGCACTTAATAATAATTACAGTAGACAATCTGGGATTCAACTGTATTCTTATTAATATTACAGAGTACAACGCAGATACAAACAAGGTAGTTCCGGTATGGATTACAAAACAGGACAAATGCTATGCTACCCGCTGCAGGCCCACGATCACGACCACGGCTCAGTCCTCTGGATAGTTCACGTAAAGGCGATCTGTCTCCTCGTCGTACTGCCACGCCGGCTGGGTGCCGTCGGGATCCTCTGACTCTGGGGTACCTGTACCTGCTGGGAGTTTCGGAGGAATCGTGAGCCACGGGGACTCAGCAATCTAAGACCTTGGTGCCAAAACTAGTCACGTTATTTGGGTAAGGAAGGGGTGAAGTGTTTCAGGCTGCTGCAACCTATGATTGAAAAGTGGCTAACTTACGCGAGAAGGAAGTGAAAGTGGTCTACGCTAACGATCGGGAATACTTGATCAGAAAGTGATCCTGAACACCTACCTACGGCAATCATAACCCCACCGTGTTCCCGGTCGAAGAGAGATCTTCGAAGGGACAATCACGGTTACGCACACAGTTGGCATGTTTTATTAGTTTATGTTTAAGTTCTCTAATACCGGATGTTAAATTTTTTTCCAAATTGCCACATAACCGCGGGCATGGCTTTCCGAAAGATTAAACCCTGCAGGGGTGCTCCAACTATTCCATCACAAACGAACACATGCCGCAAAGGCATCCTCTATCACGAATCTCGTGATCTCGTCGGATTCCTTAGAGGAAAACCTCAACTCCGGGGAAAACCAAAGCTTCACTGGGATTCCTATACGCAAGATATACCGCTAAGGTAAGACACGACCAGCAGGACCTCCCGTCGTGTCGACGACCCTGATAAGAGCCGCGTATCTCAGTCTCAGGACACGACGGATGAGCTAGACGTCGGGATGGCTAAACCTCTGGGTGACCAGTGGGGCCCCGGGCATCGCTCAGGTGGGGCCAACACTCATGGGGAGCACTGGCCCGGGTTGTTGATTAAATTCCTCGGGGTAGCTATTCCCTATGCAGATTATTATGTGATTAGCAGATTAAAACCAAAGTTGGGTCCTGCCGGACAAGCCTTAGCACTACGCGATTTATCAAGGGGGTCCCCATAACAACCCCGAACGTGTTAGGAGCGATCATTATGGAATCAAACACCGGTAACCGGTAACTAAGGCGGCAACAACGGAACAAGACACCCGGCAAAAGGCTAGGCCTCCCGTCATTTACCAAATATATAGGTACATTAATTAAATAACAGAAAATAATATAATGATATCAAGCTCATGTCATCACATGAGTTTAAAACACCTGCAACTAACAATGCTAACATTAGTAGCTGAGCAAGCCTACCTAGCCATGCAAGTTTGCTAGGAAAGAGTGCGGTGTTTAGGCTCATGGCATATGAAGAGGCAATATATTTTCAGTGGTAGGCAGCGATCAATTTGACATGGAACCGAAACTAACATAACAAGTCTAGAGATGGGATCAAGTTCATATCATCTTGCCTGTGATATCCTCAGCTTGGAATGGTTCTGGATCGTCCTGCACGTACTCTCTTGACTCCACGTATTCGTACTCCGCTCCCGGTGCTACCCAACATAATAATAACAGCCAATTAACAGCAGCACCACAAAATGCAACAATCACATGATGCATGAGATGAAAGTTGAGCATGCACCACTATTTCTAACACTAGCACAAGCAAAATAAACTATAACAAGGTTCTGGACAGAACTTTGCACTAAACTATTTGGACATGCATGGGAATGATATGAGCAGATGCAGCTCGTAAAAACGGTGCAAAACCATATAAAGAACTTTGCAAACGGAGCTACGGATCAACGGGAATCAACGATACAAGATATGAAGCTCTACGTGAAAGATTCAACACCACACACACAATTGGCAAAAATCTGGTATTCCCAGGTAGCCAAGACACATATTAACCCAACATGAATGAAATGGAGCAAGGTAGAACAACACAACATCAATTAAGCACAAACTTTGAACAAAATGGCAAAACTACGCAATCTGCCAGTTTCTGCATCTTAGCTGTTTGTGGGCAACATGCAACATAGCTACAGGTCTTCAAATAATAATATATGTGGCTGTTGCCAACCAAGAACACTACAAGTCACAGCAAGAATCACAACAAAAGGAATTAAACTCTAGAATATACAAGGCCACAAACTTTCCCAAAACCATCAGATCTCAGGGACTTAGTGTAAATTCCTGCACCTGAGTTTCTGTTTCTGTTCTGAAGCTTTTTGACAGCAATCAAAACACAAGCTACTGGACTCTAAATGACTTTAAAATTGACAGGAAGCTTCACAAACATATCAGGTTCAAAATACTAGCACTGAGATAAGTCTAGTTCTCAACAGAATGACCAGCACATCCTCACCTACAGGGGAAGAAAATGTTTCCAGCATCCCAGACTTAGTGAAATTTTCAGAGTTCAAAAATCTGGAATTTTCCAGCCACATGCCCACTTTGTCTAGGCATAGTTTGCTCACACATGTCACCAAGAGGTGATTGACACCACTATGGTGTTGAGCACAAACCCCTACTACTAACACACAAAAATCCATGCCCTTGGGCTCCATCTATACCATGGAAACAAAGCCCAAACTTTCAACAAAATGTAAATGCAACTCCATAAGGTATGCTTCCAAGATGACAATTACATAGGTGAGTTTTATGTGCACAATGACAAAGTGACATGGGGGTTTGAACCCCATGTTTGTGTCATGCACATCAACAACACCAACACACACAATACCTCACAAGCACTAGCATCAAGCTCAACACAAAATAACTCTAAGTTAACAAGAGAGTATGCACACCTCCACATATGGGCATGTGATGGTACACACTCTCACATGCATTACTAGGATCACCCTAGGAATCATGTCATCCTCAAGGTGCAACCCCCACAACAATCTACCCTAGCTAAACTAGGAATCCACACCTACACATGCTATGATGGCAATAAGCACTAGAATTAGCTCACACACACAATTATATGTGGTGAGGGAGGGCACCCCTACATTCACACACTTGCACAAGGCCACCCTCATGAGGGCAACTAGCACCCACATGCACTAGCCTAGCAAGGCACACAAGTGGGATCTCAAATATACACACACTTGCACACACAATTATACCTCAAGCACCACTTACAAGCACCTAGGCCCACACCACTACTACCATCACAATTCTACTCCTACTCCTCCAACAATTAACATGGAAGGAAGAAATACATAGGGCAAAATATTCCCTGAGCTGGACATGGGGTTGCTCACATAGCAAGGGAAAAAAATGACTGCAAAACAGGAAAAAAATAAAAGAAAAAGAAATCTGGGCTCACTCGGATTCGAACCCCAGATTCCCTATGCCACAACACCACAACATACCACTGCGCTGCTGCACTAGCTGTTAACAGGAGAAGAGAAAATGCAAGGTAAGTTGCCTGCAGGCCACTGAACCGAAATAATCAAAGCAAACTAACAAAAAGGCGCCGAGGGGGGGGGGACTCGAACCCACGCCCTCCTACAGGCGCATGCATATGACAGTGCAATACTACCATCAGGCTACAGATCGATGTCTGGCTAGAACGGGAAGGGGAATCAGAAAAACCAACTCCACTGCAGAGGAGAGCTCCGCCGGCGGCCGGACCAGAGAGAGCTGGCGGCGCCACTCTCGTCTACCACCGGCAGGGGAAGCTGTCGGCGGGGGACGCGGGAACCTCAGGGGTTCCATTCCCACCCCGAACACGGGAAAAGGTTCCCCCTTGGCTGCACGGAACTGCACCGGCGTTCTCTGCTGCTGCTGCTGCTAAGACTGCACCGGCGGTGCTGCTGCTGCTGCTAACGCTGGCAACCAGCTGCTGCTGCTGCTACGCATGCTACGCCGAGAGGGAAGCAGAAGAAGGGCACCGCAGCTCACCTCGCTCATCGACGGGGACGACCGGAGAGGAAGGAGGGGGAAGCGAAGGCGATGCAGAGGAGGAGGTCGGTCGGGGAAGACGCGGACGATGCGAACGTCGAGGAAGTCGAGGACGCCGTCGTGGGGCTGCGGGAACGCGGCCTCCTTGGCCACCGCGTCTTCCTGGCGCTGCTGACGGGGCGAGGCGGCGACTCCTGCTGCCTCTACGCGCCCAGCGAGGTCCGAACCATGGCGCCTGCGGCTCCTGGCCTGGCGGCGCGAGGGACGAGGGGAGGGAGAGACTGGAAGTCTAGGGTTGCGAGGAGGAGGCTGACCCCTTTTATGGTCTCGGGAGGCGAGCTCGAGCCGCTGGATTAAGGGGGAGGCGATCGGGAGGCGGAGCTTCGGTCGTACGAGGGTGACGTCGAGAGGAAGAAGAAAACGGCTCACCGGTGGGCTTTGTCGCCAGGGTAACGGGCCAAGGAGGAGGAGGTGACTCGCCTGGGCTGCACTGGACAGGGGGAGCATGGCCACCGAAGGGAGGAGGCCCATGTGGTGCCAGGGAAAAAAAAGAAAACGCTGGGAAGGGTTTTCTATTTAGCTTAAAACACACAGAGAAAAAAAAACCCACAAGATAAGCTGCTGTGACAAAAATCAAAAGGAGATATCTGCTGAACATAAGAAATTATGGCCCATTAGAATAAAATAGGAAAGCAATATTTGGAGCCTTTTGAAATAAATGCAAAACAGAAAATAATTTACTGTTTTGGGTTTATTTGCACCTTTAAAACAAATAACAAGTCAGCAAAAATACTCCTCCTCATCATCACAATTTAGTCTAACCACCAGACATTTTAGAATCATTTTTGGGAAGAAGGAATTTTGACATGGAATAATAGGAGGGAAAATGATTTTAAATAGCAAGAGCTTAAAATGACTAGCACCCACTCCTACATTACACACACCATTATCACATGAGCATCACAAAAGATAATAACAAACCTCAACATCACACCTACAAGATCACATGCATTAACTCACCACAATACTAACCCCTAGTAAGAACATATGCCACCATGATCATGACATGCAATCATAAGGTATGGCATAGAATCAAGGTATGGCAAAGATGGTATAGCATCGATACATACATGCAAAGAAAACTAAAAATAAGAGTCACATGAAATCACAAGATCAAGGAGATGACATGTTATGTTATGCTAAGCATGCATGCAAGGAAGATATGCAAGGGACACAGGAAATCATAGACACAAGTGACATCAACACATATCTGACAGGGTGGACCCACATGCAACAGGTTCCAAATAGGGAAGGTTCCACACTTGGGGCATTACATGACCATAGAGGCATGTTTACTCAAAAGCTTAAGGTCATTGACATTTCTATCCACACAAGCACTTAAATGACTAAGCATGCGAGCATTCTGTTCCAATTGTCTGCTAACATGATCATTGAAACTTTGTTGTTTGGCAACAAAGTTATCAAATTCATCCAGGCGTAAGCTAGCAGGTTTATCAAAAGGAATATCACTCTCATTGAATCTACGAAGAGAATTTACCTCTACTACCTGTGTCGGGTTATCAAGACCATGGATCTCTTCGATAGGTGGTAGATTTTTGACATCTTCAGATTTAATGCCTTTCTCTTTCATAGATTTCTTAGCTTCTTGCATATCTTCAGGACCGAGGAATAGAATACCTCTTTTCTTCAGAGTTGGCTTCGGAGGTGGTTCGGGAATTGTCCAAGCATTCTCATTGCACAAGATATTATTCAATAGGATATCAGCTTGTTCTAGAGTTCGTTCCCTGAAAACACAACTAGCACAACTATCTAGGTGGTCCTTAGAAGATCGGTTAGTCCATTATAGAAGATATAAAGTATTTCATTCTTCTCAAGAGGGTGATCAGGCAAAGCATTCAGTAGCTGGACAAGCCTCCCCCAAGCTTGTGGGAGACTCTCTTCTTCAACTTGCACAAAGTTATATATTTCCTGCAAGGCACCTTGTTTCTTATGGGCAGGAAAATATTTCTCAGAGAAGTAGTAGATCATATCCTGGGGACTACGCACACAACCAGGAGCAAGAGAAGTGAACCAAGTCTTAGATCATGCTTTAGCGAGAAAGGAAACAGCTTAAGGATATAGTAGTGGCGGATCTTTTCCTCACTCGTGAATAGGGTGGATATATCGTGCAGCTTAGTAAGATGTGCTACAACCGTTTCAGACTCATAACCGTGAAAAGGATCAGATTCGACCAGAGTGGTTAACTCAGGGTCGACAGAGAATTCATAATCCTTATCGGTCACAAAGATAGGCGAAGTAGCAAACTTCGGGTCGTATTTCATCCTAGCGTTCAGAGATTTTTCTTTCCACTTGCATAGTAATTTCTCAAGATCATAGCTATCCTTACAAGCAAGAAAGTCCTCATCTATCTCTCCCTCCATAACATAACCCTCAGGCATATCAGGCAATTCAGATCTAGGAGAGCTAGTTCTAACAGGTGAAATAGAAGGTTCTACTTCAATAATCTCAACAGTTTCAGAAGTATCATCACATCTAGCAGCAACTCTAGCAATTTGTGCATCTAGGAATGCACCTAGTGGCAAAGAAGTATCAAGAAAAGCATCATCACAAGCATCATGGAGAGCAGAAGTAGCATCATCAAGCACATGTGACATATCAAAATTTATAGCAAGAGGTGGTGTCGCAAACTTACTCATAACTGAAGGTGAATCAAGTGTAGAGCTAGATGGCAGTTCCTTACATTTTCTCGTAGCTGAGGGCAAGACTTTAGTTTTTGGATCTCTCGGATTCCTCATAGTGATCAACAGACGTAAATCCCAAGTTACTCAGAGAATAGAGCTAGGCCTCCCCGGCAACGGCGCCAGAAAATAGTCTTGATAACCCACAAGTATAGGGGATCGCAACAGTTTTCAAGGGTAGAGTATTCAACCCAAATTTGTTGATTTGACACAAGGGGAAGCAAAAGAATATTCTCGAGTATTAGCAGTTGAGTTGTCAATTCAACCACACCTGAAAGACTTAGTATCTGCAGCAAAGTATCAGTAGCAGAGTGGTGTGATAGCAACAGTAGCAACAGTAATAGTAGCAGCAGTGACAACAGTAGCGGTAACAGTAGCAGCACTGACAGCAGTAGCGACAGAGTAACAGTAGCAGCAGTGACAACAGTAGCGGTAGAGTAACGTAGCAAGGACCAGTAGGAAAAACTCATAGGCATTGGATTGGTGATGGATAATTATGTCGGATGACATCATCATGTGACAGTTATAACATGGAGAGATATGTAACTAGCTCCAGTTCATCAATGTAATGTAGGCATGTATTCCGTATGTAGTCATACGTGCTTAGGGAAAAGAACTTGCATGACATCTATTGTCCATCCCTCCTGTGGCAGCGGGGTCCTAATGGAAACTACGGGATATTAAGGTTCTCCTTTTAATAGAGAACCGGAACAACGCATTAGCACTTAGTGAATACATGAACTCCTTATACTATGGTCATCTCCGGGAGTGGTTCCGGCTATTGTCACTCCGGGGTTGCCGGGTCATAACACATAGTAGGTGACTACAACTTGCAAGATAGGATCAATAACACACATATATTGACGAGAACATAATAGGTTCAGATCTGAAATCATGGCACTCGGGCCCTAGTGACAAGCATTAAGCATGGCAAAGTAGTGGCAATATCAATCTCAGAACATAGTGGATACTAGGGATCAATCCCCATCAAAACTAACTCGATTACATGATAGATATCATCCAACCCATCACCGTCCAGCAAGCCTACGATGAGATTACTCACGAACGGTGAAGAGCATCATGGAATTGGCGATGAACGAAGGTTGGTGATGACGATGGCGACGATCTCCCCTCTCCGGAGCTCAGAACGGACTCCAGATCTGCCCTCAAGAGGAAGAACAAGTGGTGGTGGCGCCTCCGTATCGTAAAACACGATGAACTCTCTTCCTTGATTTTTTTCGGACGAAAGGGACTAAATAGAGCTAGAGTTGGAGGCGACGGAGCCCTGAGGGCCCCACAAGCCTGCTTGGCGCGGCCTGGGGGGCGCGCCTGGTGGGCTTGTGGGCTCCTCGCTCCACTCCTCCGGTTGATTCTTGCGCCAATATTTTTTATATATTCCACAAAAAATCCTCGTAAATTTCCAGGTCATTCCAAGAACTTTTATTTCTGCGCAAAAACAACACAATGACAATTCTGCTGAAAACAGCGTTAGTCCGGGTTAGTTCCATTCAAATCATGCAAATTAGAGTCCAAAACAAGGGCAAAAGAGTTTGGAAAAGTAGATACGACGGAGACGTATCAGACGTCGGTGATGACGAGTTGATGAATATACTTCTCGCCCCTCGTTGGTTAGCCCAAGTGGAAGGTGGAGATGTAGTCAGCAGCAAGTTTTCTCTTACACGGAGACTATAAGGTTTATCGAACCAGGAGGACTCCGAGGATCAACAAGTAGGTGTCCCCTGCCCTGGCGCAAGCAGAAGACGTAGACCTGCACACACACAAATAACTTTGCTCCCAACGAGTACACAGAGGTTGTCAATCTCTCCGGCTTTGTAGTTTGCGAATGATCAAAACACAAGCGGGAATAGTGATAGTGATTGCAACGAAAAAGTAAATGAACGTAGTAAATGGTGGGGGTGTAAGCAATGGTGGCGATATGGACCGGAGTCACATGATGTTCACTAGTGATGTCTCTCTCCCAAAAGACGATAAACAACTATGCTTGGGTAAACAAATTACAGTTGGGCAATTGACAGAATTTTAAACGCACCGCAATGCTAATTATGCTACTTGAAAGTTAGAGGCTCAATAGTAATGGGTAGTATGCCAAGACAAGTAGACCGTTTATTCATCAGCATCTACTTACTAATCAACCACCTTGAGATATCTATCCAGAACATCTCGCTGGTATTAAGTTGCGAGCCCAACCCAAAGTGTAAACTCAAAGCAACGGACAACTACATTAACGAATTATGTGTAAGGTAAACAATTCTTGCAACCGTGGTCACAAGCACCGTTGTTTTCTCCCAGGTGGCAATAGCACATCCCCTAGTCTCATGTTTCTGTCACTCAAGCTAGACATCAGGGGGCATGAACCCACAATCATGCATAATGCTCCCTCTTGGAGTTACAATCTACTACTTGGCCAAAGCAATACAGAGCAACACAGAACATGCGTGAATCATTGAAGAACATAATATAAAAGGATAATCAAATATATAACTCATAACAATATGAACATAATATCATAATCCATCGGATCCCAACAAACCGAGCATAGGAATAGAGGAAAATTACATAGATGCCTTGATCATGTAGGGCAGGTCACAAGGGCTAATTATGGAAGCACAAGATTGGAGAGAAGACATCACATAGCTACTGGTCATGGACTCATGGTCCAAGGAGTACTACTCACGGTACGTACGGGAAGCGTCCATGGCGGTGGAGAAGCTACCGGAGGTCAATCCTCCCTCCGGCAGGGTGCGGGGAAGAGGTCTCCTGACGCTCCCGATCTCGTAAGCGCTGCGACGGTGGAACGATGGAGAAGTTCGCGATTCTAGATGTGATGGAAGGGTTTCCTCTCGGAGGAGTAAATATAGGCCAAAGGAGGGCGTTAGAAGAGGTGGGGCCCACCTAGGCGGCATGTGGGCGCGGCTAGGGGCCAGGCCGCGCCGGGAGGTCGCATCGGCAGCCTGATGACCTACAAGTGTAGGGGATCAATCGTAGTCCTTTTGATAAGTAAGAGTGTCGAACCCAACGAGGAGCAGAAGGAACTGACAAGTGGTTTTCAGCAAGGTATTCTTTGCACGCACTAAAATTATCGGTAACAGATAGTTGTGTGATAAGGTAATTCGTAGCGAGTAGCAAGTAACAATAGTAACAAAGGTGCAGCTGTTGGGGAATGTCGCATGGGAAACAAAAAATTTCCTACGCGCACGAAGACCTATCATGGTGATGTCCATCTACGAGAGGGGATGAGTGATCTACGTACCCTTGTAGATCGTACAGCAGAAGCGTTAGAGAACGCGGTTGATGTAGTGGAACGTCCTCACGTCCCTCGATCCGCCCCGCGAACAATCCCGCGATCAGTCCCACGATCTAGTACCGAACGGACGGCACCTCCGCGTTCAGCACACGTACAGCTCGACGATGATCTCGGTCTTCTTGATCCAGCAAGAGAGACGGAGAGGTAGAAGAGTTCTCCGGCAGCGTGACGGCGCTCCGGAGGTTGGTGATGATCTTGTCTCAGCAGGGCTCCGCCCGAGCTCCGCAGAAACACGATCTAGAGGAAAAACTATGGAGGTATGTGGTCGGGCAGCCGTGAGAAAGTCGTCTCAAATCTGCCCTAAAAGCCCCATATATATAGGAGGAGGGAGGGGGACCTTGCCTTGGGGTCCAAGGGATCCCCAAGGGGTCGGCCGAGCCAGGGGGGAGGACTCTCCCCCCCAAACCGAGTCCTACTTGGTTTGGTGGGAGGGAGTCCTTCCCCCTTCCCACTTCTTCCTTTTTTTTCTTTCCTTTGATTTTTTTCTCTCTTGGCGCATAGGGGATTGGTGGGATGTCCCACCAGCCCACTAAGGGCTGGTGTGACGCCCCCAAATGCCTATGGGCTTCCCCGGAGTGGGTTGCCCCCCTCCGGTGAACTCCCAAAACCCATTCGTCATTCCCGGTACATTCCCGGTAACTCCGAAAACCTTCCGGTAATCAAATGAGGTCATCCTATATATCAATTTTCGTTTCCGGACTATTCCGGAAACCCTCGTGACGTCCGTGATCTCATCCGGGACTCCGAACAACATTCGGTAACCAATCATATAACTCAAATACGCATAAAGCAACGTCGAACCTTAAGTGTGCAGACCCTGCGGGTTCGAGAACTATGTAGACATGAACCGAGAGACTCCTCGGTCAATATCCAACAGCGGGACCTGGATGCCCATATTGGATCCTACATATTCTACGAAGATCTTATCGTTTGAACCTCAGTGCCAAGGATTCGTATAATCCCGTATGTCATTCCCTTTGTCCTTCGGTATGTTACTTGCCCGAGATTCGATCGTCAGTATCCGTATACCTATTTCAATCTCGTTTACCGGCAAGTCTCTTTACTCGTTCCGTAATACAAGATCCCGCAACTTACACTAAGTTACATTGCTTGCAAGGCTTGTGTGTGATGTTGTATTACCGAGTGGGCCCCGAGATACCTCTCCGTCACACGGAGTGACAAATCCCAGTCTTGATCCATACTAACTCAACTAACACCTTCGGAGATACCTGTAGAGCATCTTTATAGTCACCCAGTTACGTTGCGACGTTTGATACACACAAAGCATTCCTCCGGTGTCAGTGAGTTATATGATCTCATGGTCATAGGAACAAATACTTGACACGCAGAAAACAGTAGCAACAAAATGACACGATCAACATGCTACGTCTATTAGTTTGGGTCTAGTCCATCACGTGATTCTCCCAATGACGTGATCCAGTTGTCAAGCAACAACACCTTGTTCATAATCAGAAGACACTGACTATCATTGATCAACTGGCTAGCCAACTAGAGGCATGCTAGGGACGGTGTTTTGTCTATGTATCCACACATGTAAATGAGTTTTCATTCAATACAATTATAGCATGGATAATAAACTATTATCTTGATACAAGAATTATAATAATAACTATACATTTATTATTGCCTCTAGGGCATAATTCCAACAGCAGCAAGATGGCCCAATCCCTTTTGTAGCAAGGGACAAGCCTCAACAAACTCTTATATGAGGTGAAGTGCTCCCGAGGACACATGGAAATTTTTGTCAAGCTAGTTTTCATCATGTTCATATGATTCGCGTTCGCTACTTTGATGGTTTGATATGTGGGTGGAACGATGCTTGGGTGCTGCCCTTACTTGGACAAACATCCCACTTACGATTAACCCCTCTCGCAAGCATCCGCAACTATGAAAGAAGAATTAAGACTAAGTCTAACCATAGCATTAAACTAGTGGATCCAAATCAGCCCCTTATGACTACTTATAGCAAGACTTATCCCATGTCCTCAGGAACAAAAGCGACTACTCACAAAGCATAATTATGTTCATGACCAGAGAGGTATTGAATAGTATTAAGGATCTGAACATATAATATTGCACCGAGTAATCCAACTGGCATCAACTACAAAGAGTAATTAACACTACTAGCAACCTTACAAGTACCAATCGGAGTCGCGAGACAGAGATTGGTTATAAGAGATGAACTAGAGTTTGGAGATGAGATGGTGCTGATGAAGATGTTGATGGAGATGAGTCCCCTCCGATGAGAGGAGTGTTGGTGATGATGATGGCGATGATTTCCCCCTCCGGGAGGGAAGTTTCCCCCGCAAGACGGCCCTGCCGGAGCTCTAGATTGGTTTGCTCAAGTTCAGCCTCGTGGCGGCGGAGATTCCTCCCGAAAGCCTCCTCTTTATTTTTTTTGGGACGAGACCCTCCTTAGAGCAGAAGATGGGAGCCGGAGGGGCAACAGGGGGCCCATAAGACACCCAGGCGCGGCCAAGGGGGTAGGTCGCGCCTGGCAGGCTTGTGGCCTCCTCGTGGCTCCCCTCCGGTACTTCTTCCGCACAGTATTTTTTATAAAATCCAAAATAATTCCTCGTTGATTTTCACGTCTTTGGGAGTTGCGACGAATAGGTATCTCAAACTTGCTCCTTTTTCAGACCAGAATTCCAGCTGCCGGCATTCTCCCTCTTCATGTAAACCTTATAAAATAAGAGAGAAAAGGCATAAGTATTGTATCGTAAAGTGTAATAACAGCCCATAAAGCGATAAATATCAACATAAAAGCATAATGAAAAATGGACGTATCAACTCCCCCAAGCTTAGACCTTGCTTGTCCTCAAGCGGAAGCCGAGATCAATAAATATGCCCACATGTTTAGAGATAGAGGTGTCGATAAAACAAAATACGAACATGGAGGCATCATGATCATATTTAGAACAGCAATATCGTCATATAATATCTTATGCTAAGGTGATAATTCCTTCACAAAGTAAATTATGGATCAAGAACCTTGTTGAGAATTAACAACCAATAGCCTTTAGTCATTGAAGCAATTGAAATTTATCATAACATCGGAAAGAGTCAAATAAGAGCTTGTAAAGTAAATCCACATACTCAATCATCCTTTCGTCTTCTACAATTGCTAAAACTCACGTGGTACTCATGAGATCAAAGTTTCAGTTGGACACATAGAAAGATACGGGCTTATAGTTTCGCCTCCCAACTACTTACCTCAAGGGTAATGTCAACAATAATAATTCATGAATACTTACTTCCAAGTTGACATATGAATATAGATCTTTCCCTAGCACATGACGTTAGCCAAGATAATGGAGAAACAAGGAATTGGTGTCGATCACCATAACTCTTTTAAGGATAAAAAGTAAAGGTACAAGATCGACCCTTCGCAGAGGGAAGCAGAGGTTGTCATGCGCTTTTGAGGTTTGGATGTGTGACCTCTTAGTGTGGAGGAACGTCACTTTATATTGGCTCCTGTGATAAAGAACTTTATTATGCAGTCTGTCGCTTTTATGTCTTCCTCATCACATGTTCGTACAAAACTTATTTTCCACACAGTAATATATCATACATATTTAGGGAGCAATTTTTATTGCTTGCACCGATGACAACTTACTTGAGGGATCTTATTCAATCTATAGGTAGGTATGGTTGACTCTCATGCCAAAACTGGGTTGAATGTTTATGGATGCACAAGTAGTATCTCTACTTAGTGCGGAAGTTTTGGCTGATATGAGGTGGAAGCAATCTTCATATGCTAAGGGATCTCTAGTCATATAACATTGTTCGGAACCAAGCAAACATAATTCATTATGTTTTCTTCCTTGTCCAACATCTACTTCTAAGCATGTAATAGTTTAATGAGTGTTCACAATCATAGATGGTGCCCAAGATGATATATTTATATGTGAACCTCTCCTTCTTTATTACTTCCTATTAATTGCAACAATGACCAAGGTCTACGTTTGTCCACCCACAACAAGTTTCAATCAACATTATTTTTATATGTGAAGCCATCACTTCCCATAAGATCATTACATGATCTCTCATGCTTTTCTTATTTTATTATTCTTTTCTTTAGATCATGGCTTGAAGCAAGGCCCTTAACTAAAACACTCTTTATTATATGACTCACGAACTCGATTACATTGGGAGAGACACGAAGCAAAACTCAAGCCTAGATCACTAAGAACTTTATTCTACTAGAGAAAGATAAAACCAAAAAGGATCGAACTAAGAAAAAGGTAAAGGCAAAAGATGCGATGGTGATACGATACCGGGGCAACTCCCCCAAGCTTGGCACAAGCCAAGGGAAGTGCCCATACCCATGCTTAATTGTCTTCCTTCGAAGGTGATGGTGGTGGAGTTGTTGCAGTCTGGGGTTGATTCTCCGTCTTCCATGGCATAGGTGCTCCATCATGGAAAGATGATCGAGTCTTTGGAATCCTCAAATCTGTAGCCAACCGTATTGATTTAAATATATACTCATAGTCTTTTTGGTTCTGCAGGTCGTAGATCTAGGCTTGGAGGTGATCAATTCTGTCATAGAGCCTGGAGAGGTGCTTCCCAATGTCATTGGCATCGATCTTGTGCTTGTTGGTGAACTCCGTGATAATCATGTGGTTGGCATTGAGTCCACGTTCCACCATCCCTTGGCACTTGAAGACTTGCTTCTCCATTGCTTCGAGCCTCGCCTCTATGCTTCCGGTCTTCTTGGGCCCCTCAACATCACGGATGTGCAGCACCCCCTCATGCATCTCGATAGATTGAGGGTGTTGCAGCACTCCCACGAGGTAGGGATTGATGACCTTCTCGAAGAACTTGTCCTTCGGAACTTTTGGGGACGCCATAGCGATCTAGATCTGTCTGCACAACAGCTCGAAATGAAAACAGAGGATATTTGCGTGATACGAGGGATAGACCTTTCGGGAGAATATATAATGAATTTTTACCGACCGAAAGGAGTATTCCACCAGAAAACGGAGTCCAGGAGACACACGAGGAGCTCACAAGACACCCAGGCACGGCTAGGGGGGTAGGCCGCGCCTGGCAGGCTTGTCGCCTCCTCGTGCGCTTTTCGAACTACTTTAAATTTTTCTATTTTTCTAAAAAATCCAAAACGGAGAAAAATTGCTACTGGAACATTTTTGGAGTCGGTTTACTTAACGAATCACATACCTCTTCATTTTTGGAGTCTAAAACAGGCTAATAAACATTCCTTATGTACTCCTCCAGAGTTATGGTATTGATAATATTGCTTTCAACATTTATGGGAGTACCTGAGATATAATGCTTGATTCTTTGCCCATCTACAACTCTCGGAAAATCCCCTTCCGTGTTGTTGATTTTGATGGCACCGGAACGATACACTTCTTCGACAATGTAAGGACCTTCCCATTTAGAGAGAAGCTTGCCTGCAAAAAATCTGAAATGAGAATTGTATAGCAAGACATAATCACCTACATTGAACTCACATTTTTGTATCCTTTTATCGTGCCACCTCTTAACTTTTTCTTTACACAACTTGGCATTTTCATATGCCTGAGTTCTCCATTCATCAAGAGAGCTAATATCAAATAACCTCTTCTCACCAGCAAGTTTGAAATCAAAGTTGAGCTCTTTGATTGCCCAATAAGCCTTATACTCTAGCTCAAGAGGTAAATGACATGCTTTACCGTAAACCATTTTGTACGGAGACATACCCATGGGATTCTTATAAGCAGTTCTATAAGCCCAAGTGCATCATCAAGCTTCTTAGACCAATTCTTTCTAGACCTATTAACAGTCTTTTGCATAATTAGTTTAATTTCTCTATTACTTAGCTCTACTTGACCACTGGAGCGAGGATGATAGGGAGATGCAATTCTATGGTTGACATCATACTTAGCAAGCGTTTTACAGAAAGCACCATGAATAAAATGTGAACCACCATCAGTCATTAAATATCTAGGGACTCCAAATCTAGGGAAAATAACTTCTTTAAGGATCCTAATAGAGGTGTTGTGATCAGCACTACTAGTTGGGATAGCTTCTACCCACTTAGTAACGTAATAAACAACAACTAGGATATGAGTATACCCATTGGACTTTGGAAAAGGTCCCATATAATTAAAACCCCAAACATCAAATGGTTGAATGACAAGTGAATAATTCATAGGCATTTCCTGATGTTTACTGATATTACCTATTCTTTGACATTCATCACAAGACAAGACAAACTTACGGGCATCCTTGAAGAGAGTATAGGCCAATAGAAACCGGATTGCAATACCTTGTGTGCAGTTCTATCTCCCGCATGGAGTCCTCCGTAAGCCTCGGAGTGACACTTCTGTAGGATATGTCCCTGTTCATGCTCAGGCACACAATGTCTAATAACACCATCTACTCCTTGTTTATAAAGGTGAGGATCATCCCAAAAGTAATGTCTCAAATCAAAAAAGAATTTCTTCTTTTGTTGGTATGTGAAACTCTGTGGTATATATTTAGCAACAATATAATTTGCATAATCAGCATACCAAGGTGTACTACGTGAAACATTGATGACATTCAATTGCTCATCAGGAAAGCTATCATCAATAGGTTGTGGGTCATCAAGAACATTCTCCAACCTAGACAAGTTATCTGCTATGGGGTTCTCAACACCCTTCCTATCAACAACATGCAAATCAAATTCTTGTAGCAAGAGAACCCATGTGATAAGTCTAGGTTTAGCGTCTTTCTTTTCCATGAGATACTTAATAGCAGCATGATCAGTGTGAATAGTAACCTTGGAATCAACAATGTAAGATCTGAACTTTTCACATGCAAACACAACTGCTAAAAATTCATTTTGAGTAGTAGCATAGTTTCTTTGGGCACTGTCTAGAGTTTTACTAGCGTAGTGAATAACATTCAATTTCTTATCAACTCTTTGTCCTAGAACAGTACCAACAACATAATCACTAGCATCACACATAATTTCAAAAGGTAGGTTCCAATCAGGTGGTTGAACATCGGTGCAGTTATCAAGGCATTTTTAAGTATTTCAAATGCTTCTTCACAATCATCATAAAAAACAAATGGAATATCCTTTTTCAAGAGATTGGTAAGAGGCCTAGAAATCTTAGAGAAGTCTTTAATGAACCTTCTATAGAAACCAACATGACCAAGGAAACTTCTTATACCTTTGATGTCTGTAGAGCATGGCATTTTCTCTATCGCATCAACTTTAGCCTTATGGACTTCAATACCTCTTTCAGAAATTTTATGTCCTAAGATGATGCCTTCATTAACTATAAAGTGGCACTTCTCCCAATTCAAGACAAGGTTGGTATCTTTACATCTCTGCAAAACTCGATCAAGGTTGTTGAGGCAATCATCAAAAGAAGACCCGTAAACGGAGAAATCATCCATGAAAACCTCAACAATCTTTTCACAGAAGTTAGAGAATATAGCCATCGTACATCTTTGAAAGGTAGCATGTGCAGTACATAAGCCAAAAGGCATGCGTCTATAAGCAAAGGTATCGAAAGGGCAGGTAAAAGTGGTTTTCTCCTGATCAGGTTGTGCAACAGGTATTTGGGAGAAACCAGAATAACCATCTAGAAAGCAGAAGTGTGTGTGTTTGGACAATATTTCTAGCATTTGGTCAATAAAAGGCAAAGGGTAATGATCTTTCCTAGTGGCTTTATTCAATTTCCTAAAATCAATTACCATCCTATAGCCAGTAGCAATTCACTGTGGGATCAATTCATCTTTATCATTAGGGACAACGGTAATGCCTCCCTTCTTAGGGACGCAATGCACCGGACTTACCCAATCACTACGAGCAACAATATAGATAATACATGCTTCCAGGAGCTTTAGTATTTCTTTTCTTACTACTTCTTTCATCTTAGGATTTAATCTCCGTTGATGATCGGCAACTGGTTTGAAATCAGGATCAGTTCTAATTTTATGCTGGCATAGAGTGGGACTAATGCCCTTAAGATCATCAAGAGTATATCCAATAGCAGCACGGTGCTACCTCAGAGTTTTCAATAATTTCTTTTCTTCATGCTCTGAAAGGCTAGCACTAATAATAACAGGATATATCTCTTTTTCATCAAGATAAGAATACATAATAGTATCGGGTAACTGTTTAAGCTCAAACACATGATCACTCTTTGGTGGGGGTGGATCTCCAAGTAGTTCAACACGCAAATTATTCTTAAGGATAGGATGTTGTTCAAAGATAACTCTATCTATCCCATTCCTTTCATCCATATGCATATCATTTTCATGCTCAAGCAAGTATTGCTCTAAAGGATCAGTAGGAGGCACAACAATAGAAGCTAGGGAAATAATTTCATCCTTACTAGACAATTCTTTTTCATGAGGTTGTCTACCAAACTTGGAGAAATTGAATTTGTGTGACACACCTTCAAAGCCAACTGTGACAGCTTGCTTCACACAGTCAATATGAGCATTGACAATATTGAGGAAAGGTCTACCAAATATGATGGGACAAAAGCTATCTTGTGTGGTAGCAAGAACGAGAAAATCAATAGGATACTTATTTTTACCACACAAGACTTCAACATCTCTAACAATTCCCAAAGGGCAGATATATCTCTATTGGCAAGTTGAATAGTAACATCAATAGGTTCCATCTCGACAGGTGCAATCTCGTCTTTAATTTCATCATATAAAGATCGAGGTATTGCACTAACACTGGCACCCACGTCACATAAACCATGATAACAATGATCTCCTATCTTAACAGAAACAACAGGCATGCCAACAACAGTCTTATGTTTATCTCTAGCATGTGGTTTAGCAATTCTAGCAGCATCTTCACAGAAGTGAATAACATGCCCATCAACATTGTCGGACAGGAGATCTTTGATAATAGCAATGCTAGGTTCAACTTTAATTTGCTCAGGGGGTGTAGGTGTTCTAATGTAGCCCTTACGTATCACAGTTGAAGCTTTAGCATGATCCTTTACTCTAACAGGGAAAGGTGGTTTCTCAATGTAAGCACTAGGAACAATAGGATCATTATAAGCAATGACTTTCTCTTCAACTGGATTGGGTTTAACTACATTGACTTCTATGGGAGGATGATATTTAAACCACTTCTATTTAGGGAGATTAATATGAGCAGCAAATGATTCACATAATGAAGCTACTATCTCAGAGTCAAGTCCATGTTTGGCGCTAAAATCACAAAAGGTATTTGTTTCAACGAAGGATTTAACGCAATCGAACTTAAGATTCATACCTGACTCCTTACCTTCCTCAAACTCCCAATCTTCAGAGTTGCGTTTAATTCTTTCCAATATATTCCATTTGAAGTCAATATCTCTCTTCATAAAAGAACCGGTACAATAAGTGTCAAGCATGGCGCGATTATCATGAGAAAGCCGAGCATATAAGTTCTGAATAATAATTTCTCTCGAGAGCTCATGGTTGGGGCATGAATATAACGTTGACTTAAGCCTCCCCCAAGCTTGAGCGATACTTTCTCTATCACGAGGCCAAAAATTATAGATATAATTCTGATCACAATGTACCAAATGCATAGAATAAAACTTTTGATGAAATTCCAATTTCAATCGGTTGTAGTTCGATGATCCAGTATCATCACATAGCCTATACCATGTCAATGCTTTATCCCTCAAAGATAAGGGAAAGACCTTCTTCTTGAACTCATCCTCGGGCAAACCTGCAAGCTTAAATAAACCACAAACTTCATCTACATAGATTAGATGCAAGTCGGGATGTGATGTTCCATCTCCTAAAAAGGATTAGCCAACAGTTTCTCTAGCATACCCGAAGGAATTTCATAACAAATATTTTCAGTAGGTGCAGTAGGTTGAGGAGCAACTCCTTGTGCTTTCGTTCGAGGTGAAGATACCCCGAACAAGCTCCTCAAAGGATTAGTTTCCATAGTGACAAGTGACAAGAAATTTCAGCACACTATATAAATGTTTCCTTACCAAATTCCACTTACCAAAGGCGCTTCACTCCCCGGCAACGGCGCCAGAAAAGAGTCTTGATGACCCACAAGTGTAGGGGATCTATCGTAGTCCTTTTGATAAGTAAGAGTGTTGAACCCAACGAGGAGCAGAAGGAACTGACAAGTGGTTTTCAGCAAGGTATTCTGTGCAGGCACTGAAATTATCGGTAACAGATAGTTGTGTGATAAGGTAATTCATAGCGAGTAGCAAGTAACAATAGTAACAAAGGTGCAGCAAGATGTCCCAATCCCTTTTGTAGCAAGGGACAAGCCTGGACAAGCTCTTATATGAGGTGAAGTGCTCTCGAGGACACATGGGAATTTCTGTCAAGCTAGTTTTCATCATGTTCATATGATTCGCGTTCGCTACTTTGATAGTTTGATATGTGGGTGGACCGGTGCTTGGGTGCTGCCCTTACTTGTACAAACATTCCACTTATGATTAACCCCCTCTCGCAAGCAGCCGCAACTACGAAAGAAGAATTAAGACTAAGTCTAACCATAGCATTAAACTAGTGGATCCAAATCAGCCCCTTACAAAGCAACACATAAACTAGAGTTTAAGCTTTTGTCACTCTAGCAACCCATCATCTACTTATTACTTCCCAATGCCTTCCTCTAGGCCCAAGTAATGGTGAAGTGTTATGTAGTCGACGTTCACATAACACCACTAGAGGGAAGACAACATACAACACATCAAAATATCGAACGAATACCAAATTCACATGACTACTTATAGCAAGACTTATCTCATGTCCTCAGGAACAAAAGTGACTACTCACAAAGCATAATTATGTTCATGACCAGAGATGTATTGAATAGCATTAAGGATCTGAACATATAATCTTCCACCGAGTAATCCAACTAGCATCAACTACAAAGAGTAATTAACACTACTAGCAACCTTACAAGTACCAATCGGAGTCGCGGGATGGAGATTGGTTACAAGAGATGACCTAGGGTTTGGAGATGAGATGGTGCTGATGAAGATGTTGATGGAGATGAGTCCCCTCCGATGAGAGGAGTGTTGGTGCTGACGATGGCGACGATTCCCGCTCCGGGAGGGAAGTTTCCCCGGCAGGACGGCCCTGCAGGAGCTCTAGATTAGTTTTGCTCAAGTTCCTCCTCGTGGCGGCGGCGATTCCTCCCGAAAGCCTCCTCTTTATTTTTTCTGGGACAAAACCCTCCTAATAGCAGAAGATGGGAGCCGGAGGGGTAATAGGGGCCCACAAGCCACCTAGGCGCGGCCAGGGGGTAGGTCGCGCCTGGCAGGCTTGTGGCCTCCTGGTGGCTCCCCTACGGTACTTCTTCCACCCAGTATTTATTATAAGATCCAAAATAATTCCTCGTTGATTTTCACGGCTTTTGGAGTTGCGCAAAATAAGTATGTCAAACTTGCTCCTTTTTCAGACCAGAATTCCAGCTGTCGGCATTCTCCCTCTTCATGTAAACCTTATAAAATAAGAGAGAAAAGGCATAAATATTGTACTGTAAAGTGTAATAACATTCCATAAAGCGATAAATATCAACATAAAAGCATGATGCAAAATGGACGTATCACAGCCCCTGGCCCATCTTCGGTGATGTGGAAGCTTCTGTTACGCTAATTTTTATATATTTTTCTCGGGATTTTTGGGGCTATGGAAAATTGGGTAAAAGCCCCTGCAAAAAAGACATCAGAAGATAGAAACTGGCACTGGGTGCACTGAGTTAGTAACTTAGTCCAAATATGTGTAAAAAGATATAAAAGTGTAGCAAAACATATAACAATGTCACCAAAAAGATCATGGAACAAGCAGAAACTATAGATACGTTTGGGACGTATCACCCGGTTGTGGCGGTCCCGTGGATGAGCCCGTCTCTAGTGATGGGCGCCATGCCTCGAGCAGCAGTGATTTTGGAAATATGCCCTAGAGGCAATAATAAATTAGTTATATTATATTTCTTTGTTCATGATAATCGATTATTATCCATGCCAGAATTGTATTGATTGGAAACTCAAATGCATGTGTGGATACATAGACAACACACTGTCCCTAGTGAGCCTCTAGTTGACTAGCTCGTTGATCAAAGATGGTCAAGGTTTCCTGGCCATAGATAAGTGTTGTCACTTGATGACGGGATCACATCATTAGGCAAATGATGTGATGGACAAGACCCAAACTATAAACGTAGCGTATGATCGTGTCAGTTTATTGCTATTGTTTTTGTGCATGTCAATGTATCTATTCCTATGACCATGAGATCATGCAACTCCAGGACACCGGAGGAATGCCTTGTGTGTATCAAACGTCGCAACGTAACTTGGTGACTATAAAAGTGCTCTACAGGTATCTCCAAAGGTGTCTGTTGGGTTGGCATGGATCAAGACTGGGATTTGTCACTCCGTGTGACGGAGAGGTATCTCGGGGCCCACTCGGTAAGACAACATCACAACAAGCCTTGCAAGCAATGTGCCTAAGTAGTTAGTTATGGGATCTTGTATTACAGAACGAGTAAAGAGACTTGCCGGTAACGAGATTGAACTAGGTAAGGAGATACCGACGATCGAATCTCGGGCAAGTAACATACCGAAGGACAAAGGGAATAGTATACGGAATTATATGAATCCTTGACATAGAGGTTCAACCGATAAATATCTTCGTAGAATATGTAGGAGACTATATGGACATCCAGGTCCCGCTGTTGGTTATTGACCGGAGAGTGTCTCAGGTCATGTCTGCATAATTCTCGAACCCGCAGGGTCTGCACACTTAAGGTTCGATGACGTTTCGGTATAGTTGAGTTATATGTGTTGGTGACCGAACGTTGTTCGCAGTCCCGGGTGAGATCCCGTACGTCACGAGGGTTTCCGAAATGGTCCGGAAACGAAGATTGATATATAGGAAGTCCTGTTTTGGTCACCGGAAAAGTTTCGGGCTCATGGTAGTGTACCGGGAGTTCCGGGAGGGGTGCCGCGGACCATCGGGAGGGGTGTCACGCCCCAAGGGGCCTCATGGGTTGTGGGAAGAGATAAAACAGCCCCTAGTGGGCTGGAATAAGTTCCCACTAAGTCCCATAAGGTTCGAGAAGGAAAAAAACAAGGTGGAAAGAGTTTCCAAGTGGGAAGGAGGAATCCTACACCAAATAGGATTGGAGTAGGACTCCTCCTCCTCCCCTTGCGCAAGGGATCAAAGAGGCTGCCCTAGGGCGCATCCCTCTCCCTCCTCTCCTCATATATATAGTAAGGGTTTGGAGAGTTTTAGAAACAACAGAAAACAGCCACGTGTTGCCCTCTCTCTCTAAATCTGTTACTCCTCCAGTTTCAGCGGTGCTTAGGCGAAGCCCTGCTGGAATAGCACCACCACCACCGCCACGCTGCCGTGCTGGAGAACTCATCTACCTCTCCGCCCCCTTTTTCTGGATCAAGAAGGCGGAGATCTTCATCGAGCTGTACGTGTGCGGAACGCGGAGGTGTCGTCCGTTCGGCACTTGATCGGGACGGGTCGTGGGACGGATCGTGAAGACGTACCACTACATCAACCACGTTTATTAACGCTTCCGCTTAGCGATCTACAAGGGTATGTGGATCCGATCTCCCTCTCGTAGATGATCATCACCATGATAGGTCTTCCTGTGCGTAGGAAATTTTTTGTTTCCCATGCGACGTTCCCCAACAATGGCATCATGAGCTAGGTTCATGAGTAGATGTAATCTCGAGTAGAACACAAAAGTTTTTGTGGGCGTTGATGTTCGATTTGTTTCCCGCCTTAGTCTTTTCTCAATTCAGTGGTATTGTTGGATTGAAGCGGCCCGGACCAACCTTACTCGTACACTTACGAGAGACCGGTTTCATCGACTAACATGCAACTTGTTGCATAAAAATGACTGGCGGGTGTCTGTTTCTTCAACTTTAGTTGAATCGAATTTGACCAAGGCGGTCCTTGGAGAGAGGTTAAATAGCAATTTGCACATCACCGTTGTGGTTTGGCATAAGTAAGATGCAATCATACTAGATACCCATATCAGCCACGTAAAACATGCAACAACAAATTAGAGGAAGTCTAACTTGTTTTTGCAGGGTATGCATGTGATGTGATATGGCCAAAGACATGATATGATATATTGGATGTATGAGATGATCATGTTGTAATAGTTGAATATCGACTTGCACGTCGATGCTATGGCAACCGACAGGAGCCATAGGGTTGTCTTTAAACTAACGTTTGTGCTTGAAGATGCATTTACTATATTGCTAGGTTGTAGCTTTAGTAGTAATAGCATAGATAGCACAACCACCTCGATGGCGGCACGATGATGGAGATCATGGTGGGGCGCTGGTGAAGATGAAGATCATGCCAGTTCTTTGGTGATGGAGATCAAGAAGCACAAGATCATGGCCATATCATGTCACTTATGAATTGCATGTGATGTTTATCCTTTTATGCACCTTATTTTGCTTAGCACAACGGTAGCATTATAAGGTGATCCCTCACTAAAATTTCAAGATAAAATTGTGTTCTCCCCGACTGTGCACTGTTGCGACAGTTCGTCGTTTCGAGACACCACGTGATGATCGGGTGTGATAGACTCAACGTTCACATACAATGGGTGCAAAACAGTTGCACACGCGGAACACTCGCGTTAAACTTGACGAGCCTAGCATGTACAGACATGGCCTCGGAACACAAGAGACCAAAAGGTCGAGCATGAATCATATAGTTGATATGATCAACATGGAGATGTTCACCACTGAAACTATACTCAACTCACGTGATGATCGGACTTGAGTTAGTGGATTTGGATCATGTGCCACTCAAATGACTAGAGGGGTGTCTATTTTGAGTGGGAGTTATTAGTAATATGATTAGCTAAAACTCAATTATCATGAACATATTCAAAAAGGTATTTGCAAATTATGTTGTAGCTTACGCTGTAGCTCTACTGTTTTTATATGTTCCTAGAGAAAATTTAATTGAAAGATGATAGTAGCAATTTTGCAGACTGAGTCCGTAAACTGAGGATTGTACTCATTGCTGCGCAGAAGGCTTATGTCCTTAATGCACCGCTCGGTGTGCTGAACCTCGAGCGCGTCTGTGGATGTTGCGAACATCTGACATACACGTTTTTGATGACTACGTGATAGTTCAGTACGTAATGCTTAACGACTTAGAATTGGGGTGCGAAGACGTTTTGAAACGTCACGGAACATATGACATGTTCCAAGAGATGAAATTGGGATTTCATGCTCGTGGCCTTGTTAAGAGGTATAAGACCTCCAACAATATTCTTTGTCTACAAAGTAAGGGAGAAAAGCTCAATCGTTGAGCATGTGCTCATATTGTCTGAGTGCTACAATCGCTTGAATCGAGTGGGAGTTGATCTTCCAGATGAGATAGTGATGGTTCTCCAAAGTCATTGCCACCAAGCTACTAGAGCTTTGTAATGAACTATAACGTATCAAGGATACACATGATGATCCTTGAGATATTCGCAATGTTTGACACTGCGAAAGTAGAAATAAAGTAGGAGCATCAATTGTTGATGGTTAGTAAAACCACTAGTTTCAATAAAGGGCAAGGGTAAGAAGGGATACTTTCTAAAACGGCAAAACAGTTGCTGCTCTAGTGAAGAAACCCAGGGTTGAACCCAAACCCGAGACTAAGTGCTTCTGTTATGAAGGAAACGGCCACTGAGGCAGAACTACCCTAGATACTTGGTAGATGAGAAGTTTGGCAAAGTCAACAAAAGTATATTGGATATACCTGATATTGATGTGTATCTTACTAGTATTCCTAGTAGCACCAGGGTATTAGATACCGGTTCAGTTGCTAAGTGTTAGTAACTCGAAGTTATAGCTACGGATTAAAAGGATAGTAGCAAGGGTGAGGTGACGATGTGTGTTGGAAGTAATTCTAAGGTTCATGTGATCAAACATCGCACGCTCCCTCTACCATCGGGATTGGTGTTAAACCTAAATAATTGTTATTTTGTGTTTGCGTTGAGCACGAACATGATTGGACTGTGTTTATTGCAATACGATTATTCATTTAAAGAGAATAATGGTTATTCTATTTGCTTCAATAATTACCTTCAATGGTTTATTGAATCTCGATCGTAGTTCTACACATGTTCATAATATTGATGCTAAAAGATACAAAGTAGTAATGATAGTACCACTTACATGTGGCACTGCCATTTGAGTCATGTTGGTGTAAAATGCATGAAGAAGCTCCATGCAGATGGATCTTTGTACTCACTCATTTTTGAAACGGTTGAGACATGCAAACCATACCTATTGGTATAAACGCATGAAGAAACTCCATGCAGATGGATCGTTTGGACTCACTTGATTTTGAATCACTTGAGACATGCAAATCACACCACATGGGCAAGATGACTAAAGGCCTCGTTTTCTAGTGAGATGGAACAAGAAAGTAACTTGTTGGAAGTAATACATTTTTTATGTGTGCAGTCCAATGAGTGCTGAGGCACGCAGTGGATATCGTTATGTTCTTACTTCACTGACAATTTGAGTAGATATAGGAGTTTTTACTTGATGAATCACAAGTCTGAAATATTGAAAAGTTCAAAGCTATTTCAGAGTGAAGATCATCGTGACAAGAGGATAAACTGTCTACTATATGATCATAGAGATGAATATCTGAGTTGCGAGTTTTGGTACAGAGTTAAGACAATGTGGAAATTGTTTCGCAATTCATGCCACCTAGAACACCATAGTTTGATGGTGTGTGTGAGATAGCCGCGCCCTATTGGATATAGCGCATACTATGATGTCTCTTATCGAAATACCACTATCGTTTTGGGTTAGGCATTAGAGACAACCGCATTCACTTTAAATAGGGCACCACGTAATTCCGTTGAGATGACACCGTATGAACTGTGGTTTGGAGAAATCTAAGTTGTCGTTTCTTAAAAGTTTGGGGCTGCGATGCTTATGTGGAAAAGTTTCAGCATGAGAAGCTCGAACCTAAAGCGGATAAATGCATCTTCATAGGACACCCAAAATAGTTGGGTATACCTCCTATCTCGGATCCGGAAGCAAAGTGTTAGTTTCTAGAAACGGGTCCTTTCTCGAGGAAAAGTTTCTCTCGAAAGAATTGAGTGGGAGGGTGGTGGTACTTGATGAGGTTATTGAACCGTCACTTCAACCAGTGCGTAGCAGGGCACAGGAAGTTATTCCTCTGGCGCCTACGCCAATTGAAGTGGAAACGGATGATAGTGATCATTGAGCTCCGGATCAAGTTACTACAAACCTCGTAGGTAGGCAAGGTCGCGTACTTCTACAGATTGGTACGGTAACCCTGTCTTGGAGGTCATGTTGTTGAACAACAATGAACCTACGAGCTATGGAGAAGCGATGGTGGGCTCAGATTCCGACAAATGGCTGGAGGCCATGAAATCCGAGAGAGGATCCGTGTATAAAACAAGGTGTAGACTTTGGAAGAACTACTTGATGGTCGTAAGACTATTGAGTACATATGGATCTTTAAAAGGAAGACAAACGATGATGGTGAAAAGTCACCATTAAGAAAATCTCAACTTGTCACAAAGATGTTTCCGACAAGTTCAAAGAGTTGGCAATGATGAGACTTTCTCACTCGTAGCGACTTGTCACTTGCTGCATTATTTATGAAATATTGCACATAGGATGTCAAAACATTGTTTCCTCGACGGTTTCCTTGAGGAAAGGTTGTATGTGATACAATGAGAAGGTTTTGTCAATCCTAAGGATGCTAACAAGTATGCAAGCTCCAGCGATCCTTCTATGGACTGGTGCAAGCATCTCGAAGTTGGAATATACGCTTGATGATATGATCAAAGTTTTTGGGTTTATACAAGGTTTGTGAGAAACTTGTATTTCCAAAGAAGTGAGTGGGAGCACTATAGATTTTTCTGATAAGTATATGTGGTTGACATATTGTTGATCGGAAGTAATGTAGAATTTTTGTAAAGCATAAAGGGTTGTTTGAAAGGTGTTTTTCAAAGGAAAACCTGGATTAAGCTACTTGAATATTGAGCATCAAGATCTATAGAGATAGATCAAAACGCTAAATAGAACTTTCAATGAAATGCATGCCTTGATAAGTTTTTGAAGGAGTTCAAAATAGATTAGCAAAGAAGGAGTTCTTGGCTGTGTTGTAAGGTGTGAATTTGAGTAAGACTCAAAGCCCGACCACGGCAGAAGAAAGAGAAAGGACGAAGGTCGTCCCCTATGCCTTAGCCGTTGGATCTAAAGTATGTCATGTTGTGTACCGCACCTGATGTGTGCCTTACCATAAGTCTGTCAAGAGGTACAAAGAGTGATCCAGGATTGAATCACTGAACAATGGTCAAAATTATCCTTAATAACTAATGGACTAAGGAATTTTTCTCGATTATGGAGGTGAATAAAAAGTTTGTCGTAAAGGGTTACGTCGATCCAAGTTTTGACACTAATCCGAATAACTCTAAGGAGTAAAGAGGATTCGTATAGTGGAGCAGTCATTTGGAATAGTTCCAAATGGCACGTAGTAGCATTATCTACAGGATAACATAGAGATTTGTAAAGCACACACAGATCTGAAAGGTTTAGACTCGTTGACTAAAACCTCTCTCATAAGCAAGACGTGATCAAACCCCAGAACTATATGGGTGTTGGATTCGTTAAAATCACATAGTGATGTGAACAAGATTATTGACTCTAGTGCAAGTGGGAGATTGTTGGAAATATGCCCTAGAGGCAATAATAAATTAGTTATTATTATATTTATTTGTTCATGATAATCGTTTATTATCCATGCTAGAATTGTATTGATTGGAAACTCAAATACATGTGTGGATACATAGACAACACACTGTCCCTAGTGAGCCTCTAGTTGACTAGCTCGTTGATGAAAGATGGTCAAGGTTTCCTGGCCATAGATAAGTGTTGTCACTTGGTGACGGTATCACATCATTAGGAGAATGATGTGATGGACAATACTCAAACTATAAACGTAGCGTATGACTGTGTCAGTTTATTGCTACTGTTTTTCTGCATGTCAATGTATCTGTTCCTATGACCATGAGATCATGCAACTCCCGGACACCAGAGGAATGCCTTATGTGTATCAAACGTTGCAACGTAACTGGGTGACTATAAAGGTGCTCTACAGGTATCTCCAAAGGTGTCTGTTGGGTTGGCATGGATCAAGACTGGGATTTGTCACTCCGTGTGACGGAGAGGTATCTCGAGGCCCACTAGGTAATACAACATCACAACAAGCCTTGCAAGCAATGTGACTAAGTAGTTAGTTACGGGATCTTGTATTACAAAACGAGTAAAGAGACTTGTCGGTAACGAGATTGAAGTAGGTATGGAGATACCGACGATCGAATCTCGGGCAAGTAACATACCGAAGGACAAAGGGAATAGTATACGGGATTATATGAATCCTTGACATAGAGGTTCAACCGATAGAGATCTTCGTAGAATATGTAGAAGTCAATATGGACATCCAGGTCTTGCTGTTGGTTATTGACCGGAGAGTGTCTCAGGTCATGTCTACATAATTCGCGAACCCGCAGGGTCTGCACACTTAAGGTTCGGTGACGTTTCGGTATAGTTGAGTTATATGTGTTGGTGACCGAAGGTTGTTCGGAGTCCCGGATGAGATCCCGTACGTCACGAGGGTTTCCGGAATGGTCCGGAAATGAAGATTGATATATAGGAAGTCCTGTTTTGGTCACTTGGAAAGTTTCGGGCTCATCGGTAGTGTACCGGGAGTGCCGGGAGGGGTGCCCGGGACCATCGGGAGGGGTGTCACACCCCAAGGGGCCTCATGGGCTGTGGGGAGAGATAAAATAGCCCCTAGTGGGCTGTAATAAGTTCCCACTAAGGCCCATAAGGTTTGAGAAGGAAAAAAACAAGGTGGAAAGAGTTTCCAAGTGGGAAGGAGGAATCCTACTCCAAATAGGATTGGAGTAGGACTCCTCCTCCTCTCCCTTGCGCAAGGGATCAAAGAGGCAGCCCTAGGGCACATCCCTCTCCCTCCTATCCTCCTATATATACTAAGGGTTTTGAGGGTTTTAGAAACAACAGAAAACAGCCACGTGTTGCCCTCTCTCTCTAGATCTGTTTCTCCTCTAGTTTCAGCGGTGCTTAGGCGAAGCCCTGCTGGAATAGCACCACCACCACGCCACCGTGCTGGAGAACTCATCTACCTCCCCGCCCCCTCTTGCTAGATCAAGAAGGCGGAGATCGTCATCGAGTTATACGTGTTTGGAACGCGGAGGTGACGTCCGTTTGGCACTTGATCTGGACGAATCATGGGACGGTTCGTGGGACAGATCGTGGGACGGATCGTGGAGACGTACCACTACATGAACCGGGTTTATTAACGCTTCCGCTTAGCGATCTACAAGGGTATGTGGATCCTATCTCCCTCTCATAGATGATCATCACCATGATAGGTCTTTGTGTGCGTAGGAAATTTTTTGGTTCCCATGCGACGTTCCCCAACAACTGGCACCTTCTCCGGGAGGAGCCCGAGCGGCAACATCGAAGCAGTTACGACGAGCCGCATCGCCGCCGTGCCCGAGCCTCAGGGGGAAGCCCCCAAGCTCGGCGCTTCCCATCTCCTCCTGCGGCGCGTGTGAAGGAGGAGGAGGACAGGGACTGAGTGTCGGCAAGTATCGGGCCCTCCTCCGGGATCTCCGTCGTCAGTTGTCTTCTCCTTGCTCTCGACCCTGCACTCAAAGGAACAGGGGCAGACTCTTCGGGCATGTAATGGATTTTGAATATCGCCCCCTTTTGTTAGTGATGTTGTTTCTCCACAGGTTTATATACTTAGCTTGGTATGCTTGTGGGGGATTCCTTCGTTGTGATGCATGATTATGGTGTTCAGGGGGGCTCGTTGGCTGTTTGGTCTTTCCCTTGCTGTAGGTGAAGTGGGTCGATGATCTATGTCAGTTGGCCCCGGTTCCGCACATTTCCGTGCTGTCGTGGAGTGTGACCCGTTACCAATGTCGTTCCTCACGAGGCAAGGCCTTGGCACCGGAGTGCCAAGTGGCTTTGTGACTGGTAAGGCTCGTGAGGCATTGTGCTCAGGAGCCCCCTTAGACATTCAAGCGGCTCTACGTCCATAGGCCCCAATCCCGCACATTTCCGTGCCGTGAGGCGCGACTTAACGGTCTCCCCTCGTAGAACAAGGCCCTGGCACCCGGGTACCAGGTGGCTTTGTGACTGGTAAGGTTCCTGAGGCACGATGCTCAGGACCCCCCTTAGACGTTCAAGAGGCCCTCGCGAGTTCTTGTTTTTGGAGGTCCCTAATCGGCATTCAGGAACCTCTGCGTCAATAGGTCCCAGTCCCGCACATTTCCCCGCCATCGTGAGGCGCAACCCGTTACCAAGGTGGTTCCTCACAGGGTCGGGCTGTTGGGAAACGTAGCAAAAATTCAAAATTTTCCTATGCCATATTCAGATCTTCCTATGGAGAGACCAACAACGAGAGAGGGGTGAGAGCATCTTCATACCTTTGAAGATTGCTAAGCGGAAGCGTTGCTAGAACGCGGTTGATGGAGTCGTACTCGCTGCGATTCAGATCGCGGTGTGATTCCGATCTAGTGCCGAACCACGGCACCTCCGCGTTCAACACACGTGCAGCCCGATGACGTCTCCCGCACCTTGATCCAGCAAAGAGGAGGGAGAGGTTGGGGAAGAGCTCCGGCAGCACGACGGCGTGTTGGCGATGGAGCGACAAGGTCTCTCGGCAGGGCTTCGCCAAGCACCGTGGGAGAGGAGGAAGAAGAGAGACAGGGCTGTGCCGAGAGAGAGTGAAATTCCCGTATCTCCAATGGACAAAAACCCCGCAATATATAGGGGGAAGGGGAGGGTGGCGCCCCCCCTAGGGTTCCCACCCCTAAGGGGTGCGGCAGCCCTAGATGGGGCTGGAGGTGGCGACCAGGTTGGGAGAGGGTGGTGGCGCACCCCTGGTGGGCCTTAGGCCCACCTTACTTAGGGTCCCCCCCTTCCCTCTCTAGGCGCCTTGGGCTGGGTGTGGGGGGCACACCTGCCCACCCAGGGGCTGGTTCGCTCTCACACTTGGCCCATGTAGCCTCTTAGGGCTGGTGGCCCCTCCCGGTGGGCCTTTGGAACTCTTCCGGTGGTCCCGGCACGTTGCGTGTAGTGCCCGAAACATTTCCGGCGTCCAAACCCATCCATCCTATATATCAATCTTTACCTCCGGACCATTTCGGAGCTCCTTGTGACATCCGGGATCTCATCCGGGACACTGAACAACCTTCGGTAACCTCGTATAACAATTCCCTATAACCCTAGCGTCATCGAACTTTAAGTGTGTGGACCCTACGGGTTCGGGAGGCATGCAGACATGACCGGGACACCTCTCCGGCCAATAACCATCAGCGGGGTCTAGATACCCCTGGTGAGAGCATCATGTTTCACGATGATCTCATCAGATGAACCACGATGTCAAGGATTCAATCAATCCCGTATACAATTCCCTTTGTCCGTCGATATAGAATTTGCCCGAGATTCGATCATCAGTATACCTATACCTTGTTCAATCTCGTCACCGGTAAGTCTCTTTACTTGTTCCGTAGCACGTCATCCCGTGACTAACTCCTTAGTCACATTGAGCTCGTTATGATGATGTTCTACCGAGTGGGCCCAGAGATACCTCTCCGTCACACGGAGTGACAAATCTCGATCTCGATTCGTGCCAACCCAACAGACACTTTCGGAGATACCCGTAGTGCACCTTTATAGTCACCCAGTTACGTTGTGACGTTTGATACACCCAAAGCACTCCTACGGTATCAGCGAGTTGCACAATCTCACGGTCGAAGGAAAACACACTTGACATTAGAAAAGCTTTAGCATACGAACAACATGATCTAGTGCTATGCTTAGGATTGGGTCTTGTCCATCACATCATTCTCCTAATGATGTGATCCCGTTATCAATGGCATCCAATGTCCATGATCAGGAAACCATGATCATCTATTGGTCAACGAGCTAGCCAACTAGAGGCTTGCTAGGGACACATTGTGATCTATTTATTCACACATGTATTACCGTTTCCTATTAATACAATTATAGCATGAACAATAGATGATTATCATGAACAAGGAAATATGATAATAACCATTTTATTGTTGCCTCTACGACATATTTCCAACAGTCTCCCACTTGCACTAGAGTCAATAATCTAGTTACATTGTGATGTATCGAACACCCACAACATTGTGGTGTTGATCATGTTTTGCTCGTGGAAAAGGTTTAGTCAACGGGTCTGCAATATTCAGATCCGTTTGTACTTTACAAATATCTATGACTCCTCACTGGACCTGGTCCTAGATGGAGTTGTAGCGGCGTTGGATGTGCTTGGTCTTCCGGTGAAATATGGTCTCCTTGGCTATGGCAATGGCTCCAGTGTTATCACAGAAGAGTGTCATCGGACCTGGCGCGCTTGGAACCACTCCAAGGTCGGTGATGAACTCCTTCATCCAAACCCCTTCATGAGCCACTTCCGAAGAAGCTATGTACTCCGCTTCACATGTAGATGCTGCCACAATGTCTTGCTTGCTGCTGCACCACCTCACTGCCCGCCATTCAAAACATACACGTATCCGGTTTGTGACCTAGAGTCATCCGGATCTGTGTCGAAGCTAGCATCAGCGTAACCCTTTACGACGAGCTCTTCGTCACCTCCATAAACGAGAAACATCTCCTTAGTCCTTTTCAGGTACTTAAGGATATTCTTGACCGTTGTCCAGTGTTCCATACCGGGATCACTTTGGTACCTCCCCACCAAACCTATGGCAAGGTTTATATCAGGTCTGGTACACAGCATGGCATACATTAGAGAGCCTACGGCTGAAGCGTAGGGGACAATACTCATCTTCTCTCTATCTGCTACCGTGGTCGGTGACTGAGTCTTACTCAATCTGTTACCTTGCAAAACAGGCAAGAACCCCTTCTTCGAGTTTTCCATATTGAACTTCTTCAATATCTTGTCAAGGTATGTACTTTGTGAAAGACCTATGAGGCGTCTCGATGTATCTCTATAGATCTTGATGCATAATATGTATGCAGCTTCTCCAAGGTCCTTCATTGAAAAACTCTTATTCAAGTAGGACTTTATGTTCTCCAATAACTCTATATCATTCCCCATCAATAATATGTCATCCACATATAGTATGAGAAAATCTACAGAGCTCCCACTCACTTTCTTGTATAAACAGGCTTCTCCATAAACCTGTATGAACCCAAGCACTTTAATCACCTCATTAAAGCGAATGTTCCAACTCCGAGATGCTTGCACCAGCCCATAGATGGAGCGCTGGAGCATGCATACTTTGCTAGCACTCTTAGGATCGACAACACCTTCTGGTTGCATCATATACAATTCTTCCTTAAGATACCCGTTAAGGAACGTTGTTTTGACGTCCATTTGCCAAATTTCATAATCATGAAAAGCGGCAATTGTAGCATGACTCGGACTAATTTCAGCTTCGCTACGGCAGAGAAAGTCTCATCGTAGTCAACTCCTTGAATTTGTCGAAAACCCTTTGTGACAAGTCGAGCTTTATAAACGGTCACATTACCGTTTGCGTTAGTCTTCTTCTTGAAGATCCATTTATTTTCTATGGCTCGCCTATCATCGGGCATGTCCACCAAAGTCCATAATTTGTTCTCATACATGGATCCTATCTCGGATTTCATGGCCTAAAGCCATTTGTTGGAATCCGGACCCGCCATGTCTTCTTCATAGTTCGAAGGTTCACCGTTTTCTAACAACATGATTTCCATCACAGGGTTGTCGTACCACTCTCGTGCGGAACGTGCCCTTATGGACCTTCGTGGTTCAGTAGCAACTTGATCCGTAACTTCATGATCATCATCATTAACTTCCTCTCCAGTTGGCGTAGCCGCCACCGAAATAATTTCCCGCGCTGCGCCACTCTCCGGTTCGAGAGGGGGTGCAATTACCTCATCAAGTTCTACTTTCCTCCCACTTACTTCTTTCGAGAGAAACTCTTTCTCTATAAAGGATCTGTTCTTGGCAACAAAGATTTTACCTTCGGATCTAATATAGAAGGTATACCCAATAGTTTCCTTAGGGTATCCTATGAATACATATTTCTCTGCTTTGGGTTCGAGCTTCTCTGGTTGAAGTTTCTTGACATAAGCATCGCAGCCCCAAACTTTTAGAAATGACGGCTTAGGTTTCTTGCCAAACCATAATTCATACGGTGTCGTCTCAACGGATTTAGACGGTGCCCTATTTAAAGTGAATGTTGCAGTTTCCAATGTGTATCCCCAAAATGATAGCAGTAAGTCGGTAAGAGACAACATAGATCGTACCATATCTAATAAAGTGCGATTACGACATTCAGACACTCTGTTACGTTGCGATGTCCCAGACAGCGTCAGTTGTGAAACAATTCCACATTTCCTTAGGTGTGTGCCAAACTCGTGACTCAAATATTCTCCTCCACGATCAGACCGTAGACACTTTATTTTCTTGTCACGTTGATTCTCAACCTCACTCTGAAATTCCTTGAACTTTTCAAACGTTTCAGATTTGTGCTTCATCAAGTAGATATACCCATACCTACTCAAATCATCGGTGAGAGTGAGAACATAACGATAGCCACTGCGAGCTTCAACGTTCATTGGACCACACACATCAGTATGTATTATTTCCAATAGGTCGGTTGCTCTCTCCATTATTCCTAAGAATGGAGTCTTAGTCATCTTGCCCATGAGGCACGATTCACATGTGTCAAATGATTTGAAGTCAAGAGACTCCAATAGTCCATCAGTACGGAGCTTCTTCATGCGCTTAACACCGATATGACCAAGGCGGCAGTGCCACAAGTATTATAGACTATCATTATCAACTTTACATCTTTTGGTATTCACACTATGAATATGTGTAACATCACGATTGAGATTCATCAAGAATAAACCATTCACCAGCGGAGCATGACCATAAAACATACCACTCATATAAATAGAACAACCATTATTCTCTGACTTAAATGAGTAGCTACCTCGCATTAAGCAAGACCCTGATACAATGTTCATGCTTAAAGCTGGTACCAAATAACAATTATTAAGGTTTAAAACTAATCCCTAAGGTAGATGTAGAGGGAGCATGCCTACGGCGATCACATCGACCTTGGAGCCATTCCCGACGCGCATCGTCACCTCGTCCTTGGCCAGCCTCTATTTATTCCGCAGTTCCTGCTTTGAGTTGCAAATGTGAGCAACAGCACTGGTATCAAATACCCAGGAGCTACTACGAGCGCTCGTAAGGTACACATCAATAACATGTATATCACATATACCTTTAACGTTGTCGGCCTTCTTATCAGCTAAGTACTTGGGGCAGTTCCGCTTCCAGTGACCTTTTCCCTTGCAATAGAAGCACTCAGTCTCAGGCTTGGGTCCATTCTTTTTCTTCTTCCCGGCATCTGGCTTACCGGGCATGGCAACGACTTTGACGTCTTTCTTGAAGTTCTTATTACCCTTGCCCTTCTTGAATCTGGTGGTCTTGTTGACCATCAACACTTGATGCTCTTTCTTGACTTCTACTTCTGCAGATTTCAGCATTGAGTACAACTCTGGAATGGTCTTCTCCATCCCTTGCATGTTGTAGTTCAGCACAAAACCCTTGTAGCTTGGTGGGAGAGACTGGAGGATTCTGTCAATTACAGCGTCATCCGGAAGTTCGACTCCAAGCTGAGTCGACCGTGCAACCCAGACATTCTGAGAATATGCTCACTAACAGAACTGTTCTCCTCCATCTTGCAGCTAAAGAATTGGTCGAAGACTTCATATCTCTCGACCCGGGCATGAGCTTGAAAAACTAGCTTCAGCTCCTGGAACATATCATATGCTCCGTGTTGCTCAAAACTCCTTTGGAGCCCCGGTTCTAGACAATATAGCATGCCACACCTAACCAGAGAGTAGTCATCACTCCGTGCTTGCCAGACGTTGTGAACATCTTGGGCTGCAGCGGGAACAGGGGGGTCACCTATCGGCGCATCAAGGACATAAGCCTTCTTGGATGCAATGAGGATGAGCTTCAAGTTGCGGACCCAGTCCGCATAGTTGCTACCATCATCTTTCAGCTTGTTTTTCTCTAGGAACGCGTTGAAATTGAGGTTGACAGGTGCGTTGGCCATTGGATCTACAATATTTGTAAAGACAACTTTTATACTAAGTTCATGATAATTAAGTTCATATAATCAAATTAAGTATGAACTCCCACTTAAATCGACATCCCTCTAGTCATGTAAGTGATACATGATTCATGTCGACTAACCCGTGTCCGCTCCTCACGTGAGAGAGACTAGTCGTCATGGTGAGCAACTTCATACTGATCGTATTCAACCATACGACTCATGTTTGACCTTTCGGTCTCTCGTATTCGAGGTCATGTTTGTACATGCTAAGCTCGTCGAGTCAACCAAAGTGTTTCGCGTGTGTAAATCTGGCTTACACCCGTTGTATGCAAATGTTAGAATCTATCATACCCGATCATCACGTGGTGCTTCGAGACAGCGATCCCTCACAATGGTGCACACTTAGGGGAATACGTTCTCGAAATTTTATGAGGTATCATCTTATTAAGCTACCGTCATTCTAAGCAATAAGATGAAAAACATGATAAACATCACATGCAATCTTATAGTGACATGATATGGCCATTATCATCTTTGCTCCTTCGATCTCCATCTTCGGGCATCGCATGATCATCATCGTCACCGGCGTGACACCATGATCTCCATCATCATGTCTCCGTGAAGTCATCACGCCAACTACTACTACTACTACTACTACAGCTAACCGTTAGCAATGAAGTAAAAGTAGTAAACACATGGCGTTGGATCTCATACAATAAATTAAGACAACCCCTATGGCTCCTGCCGGTTGTCATACTCATCCACGTGCAAGTCATGAATCCTATTACAAGAACATGATCATCTCATACATCACACATTTAACATCACATCCTTTGGCCATATCACATCACGTGTCAAACCCTGCAAAAACAAGTTAGACATCCTCTAATTGTTGTTGCAAGTTTTACGTGGCTGATTTGGGTTTCTAGCAAGAACGCCTTCTTACCTACGTGACAGCCACAACGATGATATGCCAAAGCTATTTACCCTTTATAAGGACCCTTTTCATCAAATCCAATCCGACTAGAGTGGGAGAGACAAACACCCGCTAGCCACCTTATGCACCTAGTGCATGTTAGCCGGTGGAACCTGTCTCATGTGAGCGTACGTGTAAGGTCGGTCCGGGCGGCTTCATTCCACAATACCGCCAGAAAAGAATAAGACTATTAGCGGCAAGCAATTGACAAAATCAGTGCCCACAACCTTTTGTGTTCTACTCGTGCAAAGAATCTACGCATAAAAAACCTGGCTCTGATACCACTATTGGGAAACGTAGCAAAAATTCAAAAACTTCCTACGCCATATTCAGATCTTCCTATGGAGAGACCAGCAATGAGAGAGGGGTGAGAGCATCTTCATACCTTTGAAGATCGCTAAGCGGAAGCATTGCTAGAACGCGGTTGATGGATTCGTACTCGCTGCGATTCAGATCGCGGTGTGATTCCGATCTAGTGCCGAACCACGGCACCTCCGCGTCCAACACACGTGCAGCCCGGCGATGTCTCCCGCACCTTGATCCAGCAAGGAAGAGGGAGAGGTTGGGGAAGAGCTCTGGCAACATGATGGCATGGTGGCGATGGAGCGATGAGGTCTCCCGGCACGGCTTCGCCCAACATCGTGGGAGATGAGGAAGAAAAGAGACAGGGCTGCGCCGAGAGAGAAAGAGAGAAATTCCTGTATCTCCAATGGACAAAACCACCGCTATAAATAGGGGGAAGGGGAGGGTGACGCACCCTAGGGTTCCCACCCCTAAGGGGTGCGGCATCCCTGGATGGGGTTGGAGGTTGCGTCCAAGAGGGGAGAGAGGGTGGCGCACCTCTGGTGGGCCTTAGGCCCACCTGACTTAGGTTCCCCCCTTCCCTCTCTAGGCGCCTTGGGCTGGGTGTGGGGGGCGCACCAGCCCACCCAGGGGCTGGTTCCCTCTCACACTTGGCCCATGTAACCTCCTGGGGCTGGTGGCCCCTCCCGGTGGGCCTCCGGAAACCTTCCGGTGGTCCCGGCACGTTGTCGGTGGTGCCCGAAACATTTCCGGCGTCCAAACCCATCCATCCTATATATCAATATTTACCTCCGAACCATTCAGGAGCTCCTCGTGACGTCCGGGATCTCATCCACGACTCCGAACAACCTTCGGTAACCTCGTATAACAATTGCCTATAACCCTAGCGTCATCGAACCTTAAGTCTGTAGACCCTACGGGTTCGGGCGGCATGCAGACATGAACGAGGCACCTCTCCGGCCAATAACCATTAGCGGGGTCTGGATACCCATGGGGGTTCCCACATGCTCCGCGATGGTCTCATCGGATGAACCACGATTTCAAGGATTCAATCAATCACATATACAATTCCCTTTGTCTGTCGGTATAGAACTTGCCCGAGATTCGATCGTCGGTATATCTATACCTTGTTCAATCTCGTCACCGGGAAGTCTCTTTACTCGTTCCATAGCACGTCATGCCGTGAATAACTCCTTAGTCACATTGAGCTCATTATGATGATGTTCTATCGAGTGGGCCCATAGATACCTTTCCATCACACGGAGTGACAAATCTCGATCTCGATTCGTGCCAACCCAACAGACACTTTCGGAGATACCCGTAGTGCACCTTTATAGTCACCCAGTTACTTTGTGACGTTTGATACACCCAAAGCACTCCTACAGTATCCGGGAGTTGCACAATGTCACGGTCGAAGGAAAATACACTAGACATTATTAAAGCTTTAGCATACGAACAACACGATCTAGTGCAATGCTTAGGATTGGGTCTTGTCCATCACATCACTCTCCTAATGATGTGATCCCGTTATCAATGACATCCAATGTCCATGATCAGGAAACCATGATCATCTATTGATCAACGAGCTAGCCAACTAGAGGCTTGCTAGGGACACATTGTGATCTATTTATTCACACATGTATTACTGTTTCCTGTTAATACAATTATAGCATGAACAATAGATGATTATCATGAACAAGGAAATATGATAATAACCATTTTATTATTGCCTCTAGGGCACATTTCCAACACGGGCCCTCGCATCGGGCTGCCAGGTGGCTTTATGACTGGTAAAGCTCATGAGGCATTATGTTCAGGAGCCCCCTTAGGTGCTCAAACTGTCCCAAGATAAACAGCTGTCGTGAGGAAAAACCAAATGTTGTTCCCTCTCCATGGTGGTGCGCCGAGCCGCGATTAGGTCTCGTGAGCGAGTGCTAGGTGGCATGAGTCTGCCGACTCATTAGTGAGTACCACACGAGTATTCGGGCGCCAAGGCCTTGGCGAGGTGCCGACACCGTGCCCCAGCCCCTGCACGGGGGGTACGGGTGGGAGAGGGCAGACGGACGCACGACTTTAGAGGAAAAAAAGCATGCCGCGAAGAATGTGGGGAAAAAAAGTTTTTGTGGAAAGATTCATTTGGAAAGGCCCCGAGTTTTGACTTCATAAATACCATTAAATCCAAGCCAAAAAAGCAAATGCAAGCCGCGTCCGGCACCTAATCTATTATCCGCCTCCGTCGCCACCCAGCGCGAAGCTAAGGTCTTCCACAAGGCGTGGAGTGGACCCCTTCCGCGTCCTCGGGAGGGCCTGTGCGTATACAGCCTCGACTCGTTATTACATGAGAGTTTCACGGTGGGGTGTATCTGGGAGGTCGCGAGGACGTGTTGCAGCAACAAAAGTCCTTCCCTGGCGCGTAGGAATTCTTCTTGTTACTTCTCTGGTTTGCATCGGTTTTTCCCTTGAAGAGGAAAGGGTGATGCAGCACAGGAGCAGTAAGTATTTCCCCCAGTTTGAGAACCAAGGTATCGAACCAAAAGGAGGGCCTCGTCAAGTCCAAAGTACCTGTGCAAAAACAAACAAGCTTGCACCCAACGCTTCAAAGGGGTTGCCAATCCCTTCAAGATTGTTTGCAAAGTGAGATCTGAAGGCGGAAAGTGCAACGAAGTCAAAAGTGTAAGGCTGAAAATATGGTGTGGAGTAGACTCTCGGGGCCATAGTGTTCACTAGAGGCTTCTCTCAAAATAGCAAATATCATGGTGGGTGAACAAATTACTGTCGAGCAATTGATAGAACCGCGCAAAGTCATGACGATATATAAGGCAATGATCTAGCATATAGGCATCACGTCCGAGACAAGTAGACCGATACTTTCTGCATCTACTACTATTACTCCACACATCGACCTCTATCCAGCATGCATCTAGTGTATTGAGTTCATGACGAACAGAGTAACGCTTTAAGCAAGATGACATGATGTAGAGGGATAATCTCAAAACAATGATGAAAACCTCATCTTTTTACCCTTGATGGCAACAACACGATACGTGCCTTGCTACCCCTTCTGTCACTGGGTGAGGTCACCGCACGGTATGAACCCAAAACCAAGCACTTCTCCCATTGCAAGAATCATAGATCTTGTTGGCCAAACAAAACCCACAACTCGAAGAGAAATACAAGGATATGAAATCATGCATAAGAGAGATCAGAAGAAACTCAAATAAGATTCATAGATAATCTTATCATTAATCCACAATTCATCGTATCTCGACAAACACACCGCAAAAGAAGATTACATCGGATAGATCTCCATGAAGATCATGGAGAACTTTGTATTGAAGATCAAAGAGAGAGAAGAAGCCATCTAGTTACTAGCTATGGACCCGTAGGTCTATGGTGAACTACTCAGGCATCATCGGAGAGGTCATGGTGTTGATGGAGAAGCCTTCCGTGTCCGAATCCCCCCTCCGGCAGGGCACCAGGACGTGCCCCAGATGGGATCTTGCGGAGACAGAAGCTTGCGGCGGCGGAAAAGTGATTACGATGCTCCCCTGATTTTTTTGGGAATATTTGAGAATTTATAGACGAACGATCTAGGTCAGGGGACCTCCAAGGGGCCGACAAGCCTGCATGGCGCCCCTGGCCGCGGGGTGGGGGCTTGTGGGGCCCCTGGGGCTCTTCTGGCTTGGCCCCCAAGCTCTCTGATCTTCTTTCGTTCCAGAAAAAAACTTTTCGGGGATTTTCTTCTGTTTGGACTCCGTTTCAAAATCTCCTCTGAAAGGGGTCAAAAACATGGAAAAACAAGAACTGGCACTTGGCACTGAGTTAATAAGTTAGTCCGAGAAAATAAATAAAAGGCATGCAAAACATCCAAAGTTTGACAAGATAATAGCATGAAACCATCAAAAATAATAGATACATTGGAGACGTATTAGGACGTTTTGGCCTCGCGAGTGTCCCTACCCCGAGGCATTAGGCGCGTGATTCCGGAAGTCATTGGTGGACTGTGTTGATTTCCTTCGTCTTCCCCACCAGCATGGGATGGACCCCTTCCACGTCCTCGGGGGGGCCTGGGCGTATACGGCCTCGGTTCGTTATTAAGTGAGAGTGTCACGGGATGAAGTAGGTTCCGGAAGGATTGAAGGACGATGCAGGGTCGATGTAGGGGCGGCGTGGAGGTAGTGCAGGGGCGGTGAAGAGTCGTCATGGGTAGAACTTGCGGAGGTGCTGGATGTTCCAGGCATTCTGGATGGGGACTCCATCTTGAGTCTCCAGACGCACAGAGCCCGGCCTCGAGACGTGGAAGACCTTGAAAGGGCCTTCCCACATGGATGAAAGCTTATGCAAGCCTTCCCTGGATTGGACCCGCCTCGGGACAAGGTCGCCGACTTCGAGGGTCCTCCTCTCCGAGTACGAGGTTTGTCCCCCGCGCAGCCTCCTGACGCTCCTCATCGAACGCCAGGACCCGCAGGGAGTGGTGCTTGATTTCGTGGGGAAGAACCACCTACGCTCCATAGACGAGGAAGAATGGGGTCTCGCCTGTGGGCTTGGTTGAAGTGATGCGGATGGACCATAGTACCGACGGAAGATCATCGACCCAACCTCAGCCGCAAGCTTCGAGCTTCTTCTTGAAACTCCTCACTTTGAGGCCCCAAAAGACCTCCGCGTTGGCGCGCTCTACCTGGCCATTGCTCCGCGGATGGGCCACCAATGCATAGCATATTTGTGTACCAAGGTTAGCACAATAAATCTTGAAGAGCTGACTGGTGAACTGCGAACCGTTATCCGTGATGATAGGGTTGGGGACGCCGAAGTGGCTCACGAGGCCCTTGATGAACTTGACGGTGGACCCGGTCGGGATGGTGCGCACGGGCTCCACCTCCGCCCACTTGGTGAATTTGTCGATGGCGAACGTAGAGGTAGCGGAAGCCCCCCGCGGCCCGGGGAAAAGGCCCCAGAATGTCCAGCCCCCAGACCCCAAAGGGCTACATGAGCGGGATGGTCTGGAGACCCTGCGCGGGCTGGTGGATCTGCTTGGCATGGAACTAGCATGCCTCGCAAGACCTGATCATCTCGGTAGCATCGTCCAAAGCTGTGGGCCAATAAAAACCTGACCTGAGCGCCTTACCTGCGAGCGTGCGCGAGGAAGAGTGATGTCTGCAGTCCCCTCCATGAATGTCGGCCAGTAACTCGCGTACTTGCTCCCTGGAGATGCACCGCAGCGCGCCGTCCTTCGGACGCCTGCGGTACAAGGCGCCGTATCGCACGCAGTAAGCCGAGGCTTGTTATACTACGCGCTCCGCATCCTCCTCCTTCTCCAGTAGTGCACCACGGAGCAGATATGCGCCGAGTTCCTGCATCGAGTCATCGTCTTGAGCCTCCAGGGCTAGGAGCAGTCGAGCCCCCGAGGCTTGACCACAGCCTGGACCCCCGAGGGTGGTGCAGGGGGAACTCCTTTCCTCGCGGTGCCGGGTCTTCGGGTGACAGCGTCCCGGAAAGCTTGAAGAGCCGCGCCTCAAAGACGCCCGTCTCCTGAGCCTCGCAGCGCGAAGCTCTTTTGGCAATGTCGTCTGCCTCCTTGTTTTTGCCTCGCGAGACGTGCTGCAACTCCAGGCCTTGAAAATGTTTCTCGATCTCACGCACCTCTTGTAGGTATGCCTCCATATGCTCATATTTGGGCGTGTACTCCTTGTTCTAGAAGTTGAGGAGGAGCAAAGAGTCGCCCATCACGGTGAGGCGCTGGACCCCCAAAGCCGCCGCCGCCGCCTTGAGGCCGGTGCTGAGGCCCTCGTACTCCGCTATGTTGTTGGAGACCTTCCCCCTTTTGGAAGCAGAGCTGCACGGCGTAGCGAAGCTTGTCTCCCATCGGGGAAGTGAGGAGGACGCCAGCCCCTGCCCCCATTCGCGCGAAGGCTCCGTCGAAGTGCATTGTCCATCCCTCGGGCGCCTCCGCTCCGGGGGCAAGGGATTGTGTTGGGGATATTGCTTATTAAGTGACCCGCCCAAGATGGGCCGGGTTACTAGTAAGGCGATTCATCCTTTGGGCTACTTGGGCTTCAGCCTGGGCGGTTCAAGGCCGCGGGACGGTTATGATTTCTGGAAGGTCTCCGGGTTTTGAAGGACGGCGACTTAGAGACTACGATGGTCACGATTTGTAAGGAAGAAGGGACTCTTGTAAACCCTAAAGCCTCGACCTATATATAAAGGCGAGTCTTAAGGAGGAGAGGGGGTTAGAAAATCATCGAGTGCTAGGTTGGGAGAGTTACGCCTCCCTTGTAATCGAATCCACATCAATACACACAAAGCAGGACGTAGGCTATTACCTCCTCTCGAGGGGCCGAACCTGGGTAAATCGCGGTGTTCCTCCCGTTTAACCCCTTTGAGTCGCCACCAAGGTGCGATGGCTCCAATACTAAGTCCTTTCACGAGGACATCTGCCGTGACAAAACCACGACAGTTAGCGCCCACCGTGGGGCCTACGCACGGTGGAGTTGAGTTCTCAAAGGGAGCCCTACCAGGGTTTGGGAGTTATGCGACGGCGCTCATGACTCGGAGCCGCCGCGGGATAACCTACATCGACAACCAACGATGGGGACCTGAAGCGAATTCTCTCGAATCGGGCTACAGGGTCCCCTTCGGCAAAATCAACATCTTCATCGGCATGATCGGATCATCCGTTCCTGAGCCGGACATCTCCACCGACATCGTCGAGCCGGCCAGGTACGTCCGCCCAGTCATAACACAGAATCTAACTCGCCCGGTCTTTGTGGGGTTCACGCAGGGATCGGAGGAGCCAGCACACGTGGCGACTCAAGAGGTTACCCCGGTCAACTCTCACGATGAGTCATCCATGGGCGATTCAGATTCCATCCGGCCTCTCCATGGAGACGGTCTCGGAGGCTTGTCACTGGCCATGGACCCGGAAATCCTTGATCGAACCCGCCGCCAGATCGCCATCTACATGGCTGGGGCAACTCAACCCGCACAAAACCCCACCGGAGGCGATGGGATCGGCGGGACATCCAGAAGTGCGTCCGCAGTCCTGGTGGATTTAGCGGCGGAAATCACGAGACTAATGTCAACTCCCCTCATGCCAGAGAACCAAGAGGAGATTAATGCAGAACTAGCAAAGTTGAGAGAGGCGGTGGCAAAGGCCCATCAGGATGCCGAGATGGAGTCCGCCAGGATCGAGACTCGACAAGCCCAAATCACTGCCGAAAGGATGCGGTTGAACACTGACAACTGGCGGCTCGAAAGACAGCAGCGCGCGTCCGACGCCGTCCATCAGCGGAGACACCAGGGTCGCCTACCCCATGACCTCAACCCGACCCGCCTGTTCGACACTCCTCGAACCCCCGGGATGGGAGCCGCCCCAGCAGGAGGGCCGGGCCGCCCACCAAACCCGCTGGTTCAGCCGACTGAGGGTCAAATTCCTCGTTTCCGGACCCCTCAAGGCCACTTCTCCAACCCGGTGGATAACATGCTTGCCGCGACTTGCCATTTGGAGTCTCTTCCGATTCACGGCAACACCCCAGCTGAGATTGAAGCGAGGAACGCCATCGAGATGTTGAAAACAGCGGTGGTTCAAAACGCACAATTCTCTCACAGCCTCGAGAGATTGCACTCCACCCCTCAGGTGAGCTATACCAGGAGTAGGCCGGAGGATCAGCCAGCCGTAAACGGTGGCCCGCGACACTTTCCGCAGGACAACCCGCCCGAGCGGAACCCGCCGGGCAAAGATCTCCCCAACATTCAAGACGCCCAGGCCCCCCTCGCAGGGACCGGAGGGCGAGTTGGGGTACCGTGCTTGTCCCTAGCCCTTCGGAACGAAAGAATGCCCAAGGATTTCAAAGGACCAAGAAAGGTGCCTAATTACACACCAGATCTCGAACCAACATCATGGATCGAGGGCTACGAGATTGCCATGGACATGCTCGACGTAAATGAGGCGGTTTGCGCCAGATATTTCACTATGATGCTCGAGGGATCGGCGCGCACTTGGCTGAAAAACTTACCTCCCAATTCTACCCAGTCCTGGGCCGAGCTGAAAGAGCGTTTCATCAAAAACTTCCGGGGAACCTGTAAACGACCGATGACAATCGTCGACTTACAACACTGCGTACAACGCCCGGATGAGTCGGCACACCATTGGTCACGGCGGGTCGCAGAAATTATTCATTCATCAGATGGTATCACGGCAGCACAAGCCGTGCTTATCCTCGAGCACAACTGCCACTATGAACCGTTGGTCCAGAAATTGGGGGGACTCAAACGGAAAGTTCAGGACATGGGCGAACTGATGGACACCCTCACTAGGTATGCCGAGGCCGATGATACCAAGGATCCCGGCGAGGATGGTAAGGGTAACTCTCCCAAAAAGGGCGATTCGACAAAAAGTCACACCCGTTTCCAGGGCCGCAACCGTCACACTCAGGGGACCAACGGCAAGCGTAGGCCACAGGAGGAGCCCTCGGATTTGGTTGCCAACACCAATGCCAATGACGGCAAAAAGAAGAATCGGGGTTTCAGTGGGAAAAGGCCGCGTAATTATGAAGAGCTACTCAAAGGCCCTTGCCCGCACCACGCCACGGCCGACGGCCCGGCGGGCCACTCTTGGGAGAACTGTTTCGTAATGCGAGAATTTCGGGCGGAGGCAATCAAGAAGAGCCAAAACAAAGATCCGAACCGGCGCCAGGACCAACTCGCCGCGCCCAACCAAAGGCAGAACCCCTTCGGCGGCTTTCCGGAACAGGGAGCTCAGGGAGGCCCACAACCAGGCGGCGGCCAGTACCCGGTGCACCACCACCGGCGGTACAACCCGCCGGGAGTTTTCCAGCAGCCGCCCCCACAGGGGGCTCCACAGGACCAGGATGACAACGGGGGCTTCCGCAACAATCCCAAACAGCTAAATAATGGGCAGTACCACGTTTTCACCACTAATGCTTGCAGGCGTGATAAAAAGGTAAATCACCGGGCGTACAGCGTAACTGAGCCAGCGATTCCCAGATATCTCCACTGGGTTGAGCAGACCATAACATGGATTAGAGAGGATCACCCGCCAAGAATAGATAACCCGGGCGACCTGGCATTAGTCGTGGCTCCCCAAGTGGGGGGTTACACCCTGTCAAAGGTATTAATGGATGGTGGCAGCAGCATTAATATCCTATATTTCGATACCTTCCGGAGGATGAATCTATTGGAGAAAGACTTGATGCCTTCAACCACGGTTTTCCACGGCATTGTCCCGGGCAAGTCGGCTTATCCCATAGGCCGGGTCAGGCTCTCAGTAGCGTTTGGAACCGCACAGAATTACAGGTCGGAGTCTCTAATCTTCGAGGTGGTCAAGCTGAAAAGCCCGTACCATGCGCTGTTCGGCCGACCGGCTTACGCCCGCTTCATGGCCCGCCCGTGCTACGTCTACCTCAAGCTCAAAATGCCTAGTCCTAAAGGACCCATCACGATTGATGGAGATAGAAGAATCTCCAAGGAGTGTGAGGAAGGGGACGCGGCTTATGCGGAAGTCGCCTGTGCGGCGGAAGAGCTCAAACATCATCGGGCCAATGTTGACCCGGCAGACATGTCACCACTCAAAAAGCCGACTACAGATTCTGAGTCGCTCCTCAAGGAAAGCGCACTCATCGAATTCATCCGTGAGAATCGGGACATCTTCGCATGGAAGCCCTCTGACATGCCGGGTGTACCGAGAGAATTCGCTGAGCACCATCTTAATATTGACCCAAAATGCAAACCTGTCCAACAGTACCTTCGCAGATTTAACGAGGAGCGACGCAAGGCGATTGGAGAAGAAGTCGCCCGTCTTTTAGCCGCCGGGTTCATCGTGGAGGTCTTTCACCCCAAATGGCTGGCTAACCCGGTGTTAGTACTCAAGAAGAATGGCACTTTCCGTATGTGTATTGACTATACGGATCTCAACAGAGCTTGTCCCAAAGATCCTTTCGCTCTTCCCCGCATCGACCAAATCATTGACTCGGTGGCGAGATGCGAACGATTGTGCTTTTTGGACGCCTATTCAGGTTATCACCAAATCAAGATGGCTGTGGAAGATTAGGAGAAGACGGCCTTCATAACCCCCTTCGGGGCCTTTTGCCATGTGTCCATGCCGTTCGGACTCAAGAGCGCAGGGGCGACTTATCAACGCTGCATACAGAATTGTCTTCATAACCAAATAGGCCGCAACATCCATGCTTACGTTGACGACATTGTCATCAAGACCCGCCGGGGGGAGACACTTTTGGAAGACCTTAAGGAAACCTTTGATAATTTACGAGTATATCAGATGAAGCTAAATCCTACCAAGTGCGTTTTTGGTGTACCTGCAGGAAAATTACTGGGTTTCTTGGTATCGGAGCGCGGCATCGAGGCTAACCCGGACAAAATTGAAGCGGTTACCTCTCTCGGGAAGCCGACGAATGTTAACCAAGTTCAGCGACTGGCGGGCCGCATTGCGGCTCTAAGTCGTTTCGTGAGCCGCCTTGGGGAAAAGGCGATTCCTCTTTACCAATTGTTGAGGAAATCCGACCGATTCGTATGGACAGATGAGGCAGACGAGGCACTTCAGGCCTTGAAACATCAATTGGTTAACCCGCCGGTCCTGGCAGCCCCAACTGAAAAGGAACCCATGCTCCTGTATATCGCGGCAAATTCCAAAGCGGTCAGCGTGGCTGTGGTCGTCAAAAGGAAGGAGGAAGGAAAGGAATACCCGGTGCAACGTCCGGTATACTTTATCAGTGAGGTGTTAACTCTTTCCAAACAGCGATACCCGCATTGGCAGAAACTGGTCTATGGGGTGTTCATGGCGAGTCGAGAGCTTAAACATTATTTCCAGGAGCACCCGATCACTGTGGTCAGTTCCGCCCCCCCTCGGTGACGTCATCCAAAATCGGGAGGCAACAGGGCGAATCGCCAAATGGGCAATAGAGCTTGGGTCTCATCACATACAATATACCCCCGCACAGCCATCAAATCCCAGGCACTAGTTGATTTCGTTAACGATTGGACGGAACTTCAGGCTCCGGAAGATCGGCCTGACCTTACCTATTGGACTGTTTACTTTGATGGATCCAGGCAGTTGGAGGGCTCGGGGGCTGGTGTGGTGTTGATATCCCCTCAAGGAGATAAGTTCTGCTATGTTCTCCGGCTCATGTTTCCCTGCACAAATAATGGGGCGGAATATGAAGCTCTGCTTCACGGTTTGCGACTGGCAAAAGAGATGAACCTAACCCGAGTCAGATGCTTTGGGGATTCAGATTTGGTGGCGCAACAGGTTTCGGGTACCTGGGACTCTCGGGATCCTATGATGGTGGCTTACAGGCGAGCTGTATCTGATGTGGCGGGCTATTTTCATGGATATCAGGTGGACCATGTTGATCGGCGACTCAACGAAGCAGCTGATGCCCTCTCGCGACTCGGTTCACAGAGAAAACCGGTCCCCCCTAATGTTTTTTTGGATATCTTGCATAAACCGTCTGTGACTATACCCACGGAGGAGGAGTTGGCAATACCGGATCCCGAGTCTCAGCTTGTGGCGGCTCTCCAAGTCACTCCGGACTGGGCTCTTCCTTATCTGGCTTATCTCACTCGCGGCGAGTTACCCACCGACGAAGTTTTGGCTCGCCAGATCGTTCGACGTAGCAAATCCATGGTCATCATTAATGGCGAGTTATATAAACGAAGTGCTTCTGGGGTCTTTCAGCGGTGTGTTTCCTCCGAGGAAGGATGCGTAATCCTAAATGACATTCATTCTGGAGACTGCGGGCATCACGCCGGGTCACGTTCTTTGGTATCAAAGGCTTTTCGACATGGTTTCTTTTGGTTGACGGCTCATGCAGATGCAGAAGACATAGTACGGCGGTGCGAGGGGTGCCAACGAGATGGGAGACAGGCTCATGTGCCGGCTCAAGAATTGAGGATGATTCCCATTACTTGGCCTTTCGCGGTCTGGGGGCTGGACATGGTTGGTCCCTTTAAAATGTCCTCTAACAAGAAAACTCACTTATTGTTGGCAGTTGATAAGTTCACTAAATGGGTTGAGGCGGAACCTGTTGGAGCTTGCGATGCGGAGACCGCGGTCAAATTTCTTAAAAAGCTGATTTTCCGTTTTGGATATCCGCACAGTATTATCACGGACAATGGTACTAACTTGTCCCAAGGAGCGATGCTGGATTTTTGTCGTCGAGAACATATCCGGCTTGATGTTTCTGCAGTTGCTCACCCGCAGTCCAACGGGCAAGCAGAGCGGGCGAATCAAGAAGTCTTGCGAGGGATTAAACCTCGGCTCATGGTTCCCCTGGAAAGGACTCCACGGTGTTGGGTTGAAGAATTACCTTCGGTATTGTGGAGCATTCGGACCACCCCGAATCGATCCATGGGGTTCACTCCTTTCTTTTTGGTCTATGGAGCAGAAGCTATCCTCCCTAGTAACATAAGACATGATTCTCTTAGAGTCGCCGCATATGTGGAGCAAGATAATGAGCTGGCGCGTCAGGATTCCTTGGATGCCTTGGAAGAGGCGTGTGACCTGGCTGCGGCTCGTTCGGCTATCTATCAGCAAGATCTGCGGCGTTATCATAGTCGCCGGGTTAAGAGTCAGACTTTTCAGGAGGGCGACTTGGTACTTCGTGTGATACAAGATTGGGCAGGCATGCACAAGCTATCACCCCCTTGGGAAGTGCCGTTCGTCGTCAGCAAGAACCTCCGCAATGGCTCTTACTATTTGATGGATCTTCGGCCTAACCGACCGACTACAGAGGTTGAGTCAACTCGCCCCTGGAATATTGCTCATTTGCGGCCTTACTACACTTGAGCTCTTAAAGCTCCACGCTTTGTAAGTTTTTCAGTTTAATTATGAAGTAATAAAACACTCTCCGACTTGAGGGCTTCTTCATTAAAAAGTGCAATTTGTGTCATCCTGTTGCGACCTTATGAGCCGACAGAACATGCATTTAGGGTGGGTGCACGAGCTTTCTGACTCGCCTCCCCCTGTCGCGACCGTATGAGCCAACGAAACCTGCATTTAGGGTGGGTGCACGAGCTTTCTGACTCGCCTCCCCCTGTCGCGACCGTATGAGCCGACGAAACCTGCATTTAGGGTGGGTGCACGAGCTTTCTGACTCGCCTCCCCCTGTCGCGACCGTATGAGCCGACGAAACCTGCATTTAGGGTGGGTGCACGAGCTTTCTGACTCGCCTCCCCCTGTCGCGACCGTATGAGCCGACGAAACCTGCATTTAGGGTGGGTGCACGAGCTTTCTGACTCGCCTCCCCCTGTCGCGACCTTATAAGCCGACGAAACCTGCATTTAGGGTGGGTGCACGAGCTTTCTGACTCGCCTCCCCCTGTCGCGACCGTATGAGCCGACAAAACCTGCATTTAGGGTGGGTGCACGAGCTTTCTGACTCGCCTCCCCCTGTCGCGACCGTATGAGCCGACGAAACCTGCATTTAGGGTGGGTGCACGAGCTTTGTGACTCGCCTCCCCCTGTCGCGACCGTATGAGCCGACGAAACCTGCATTTAGGGTGGGTGCACGAGCTTTGTGACTCACCTCCCCCTGTCGCGACCGTATGAGCCGACGAAACCTGCATTTAGGGTGGGTGCACGAGCTTTGTGACTCGCCTCCCCCTGTCGCGACCGTATGAGCCGACGAAATTACTCTTATTATGATTTAATCTTGAAGGTTTTTACCCTTTTTGCATACTTGTTGAAACTACTTGTAGTTCATTTGTTTTCACAGATGATGTGTTTAAAGTTTAAGACAGGAGGGTGCTAAGATTTGTTTCATCCTTGGCGGATTAAGCATTATAGAAGATTCTGATAAAGGCGGATCAAATATTTCAAATCGCCTTAAAAAGCGATATAAGGGTTTTTCTCGCAGAAGATATCATCAAAAAATAGTATTGACTATTACATGGCTCGTGGGCCAAATTCAGGAAAGTCTACTTCGCTAAATCCTGGCGTGAGCTCTGACCAACTTCAATTTGTAAATCGCCCAATACCCAATTGCACCTGGCCAAAGCAGCAAAGTCGTCTTCGTCGGTCAAAATTGATGCCAAGTCTGCTTCCCAGTCAAAAGGGTTCTTGGGTCGCCGAGGAATTAGGTTGGTCACCACGAAGGTTGGCGGGCTGACTTTCTTATTCTTACTGTCATAAGCCTCCTGATACTTTGTTAAATCAAGGCTTGCGGCGAGTCGAGTTGCAGCCAGCCGAGAATCCTTGACAACTTTCTGGTAATCCTCTTCAACAAACTCCGATCCATCGTCTTTAAGCTGAGGGAAGCCAGCGGCTACTTCTTCTAAATTGATCTCCGGGGCATACGCTAAGCAGCGACTCAGGGCAGTCAGGACACCTTTCCGGGCGGCTGACCGAGTTAACTCGCCAATCTGGGGAGGAAGTGTGGACAGACATCCAAGTACCTTCTTGATGGAAGTAATACGCTCTTTGGCACCCATTACAGCTTTGAGGGTCAACACACTGCCTGTGTACAGTTGCTCTGTCAGCGTATAAATCGCCTTCAGCATCAACACACAGTCTTCTTGCAGGTTGGCGACTCTTGGACCTGGAATTTGATAATTAGCAACTTAACATCAGAAATTTGAGTACAAAAAAGGAGCGGATAAGGTTGAAGATTTAGGTAAGGCTTACCAAAGATGGCTTCGTCATGTTAGAGATATGACGTTTTAAGCCGGATAACTCCTGTTGAACAGTCGCCAGCTTCGCTTCAGCTTTCTCGGCTCTCTTCAAAGCGGCGTTTTGGTCAGCTTGAGTTTTTTCTAACTCGGCTTTGAGTTTTTCCAGTTCGGCCAGAGCCAATTTATACTTCTCTTCCGACTGAGTTCGGTCGTCTTGTTGTTCAGCTAAGTTTTTCCTTAAATTGCCCAGCGCCAATTCGGTCTGAGCAAGGTTTTCCTATTGAAAGTTTAAAGTAAAGACAAGTCTCAGAATTACTGCAAAGCAATATCCCTGACACTTGGGGGCTAATGTATAATTTTGTCAGGAGAAATTATACAGAATTCAAGACCCGGCTCATCTTTTTTATTAATGACCCGGCCCTTGGGGGTTACCGGTCGCGAAGCTTTTTCTAAATTTTCAAGACCCGGCTCATCTTTTTTATTAATGACCCGGCCCTTGGGGGTTACTGGTCGCGAAGCTTTTTCTAAATTTTCAAGACCCGGCTCATCTTTTTTATTGATGACCCGGCCCTTGGGGGTTACCGGTCGCGAAGCTTTTTCTAAATTTTCAAGACCCGGCTCATCTTTTTACTGATGACCCGGCCCTTGGGGGTTACTGGGAATAGTATAAGTATAACAAAGTTTACCTCATGCTTGTTGTTTAACATCTTGATCAGATTTCTCTCCATCTCATAGCTCGCCTCCAGGCGACTTGCAAAGCCAGAACAGAGTTCCTTAAATTCCAGATTTGCATAGTCGGAAAGTTTCGCCTTAGAGAGCCCAGACTCAGGAATGGCCTGAGAGGAGGATGCTACATGTTTGGACAAAACTGTCGCTGCCGGCTTGGAAAAGCCAGAGCTAGTAATGACTACAGCATCTGGGTCTTCCATTGTCATCAATGGATTCGGCGATTTAGAGGCATCCATTGTTTCTTTCGGCGACTCGGGAAGATCCACATGAATCGCAGGCTCAGCATGATCCGGATCGTCATGAGTCGGAGTTGATTTCTTGGGAGGTTCTGAAGTTGTATCAGGAATTGATCCGTTGGTTTTCCTTTTCTTGGCTTGTGCCCTAACCAAAGGGAATAAGCACGTTAAGGAATTGAAAAGATCATTATTCTCAAAAGTCAAAGCAAGAGACTTACCCCGGAACTCGAATCATCGGTGGAAGTGTTGACATCACTGAGTCGCCGGAAGTGGGAGGAGAATTCTGCAAGAATTATATATTAATAATACAGGGGGGTTACAAATGTGATCCAAAGAAGCACGAATAATGGTTACTCATAAAAGTACCTCCTTTGGCTTTCTTTTGTTCGTTGCTGGTAAACCGGATATTAGATCGCGAGAGTGACTTCGTGTCTTCCGGTTTGAGGCGTGTTGTGTTTTCTTCAGTAAGAAATTTGGTTCCAAATGAGCATTTGGATGTGAGAAGGGGACTTTCCCAAATATTCGCCGGGTCGGCTTAGGTGGAGAAGGAGATGAATCGGAGGAAACAGAAATTACCTCAACAGAGTCTTCTTGGCTTTCGTTATCTTCATTCTATTACAAGGAGAAAGAAAGATATAAATATGAGGTAAAAAGTGATAGGTGGCGAGTGAAAAGAGGACGGATTTGTACCTCTGAAAGTGCATCGCCGACTTGAGATTCGTCGACTTCAGATGGCTCGGCCGCAGCAGATTTACCTTTGCCCTTGGCTTTCTTAGAGGGCGGCTTAGCAGTTTTCATGGCTTGCTTTTTAGGTCTCCTGGACCAGAACTTATCGCCTTTCTGGAAAGGTACATAATATGAAATCATGATAGCAATAAAACAGAAGGGATAAAAATCAAGGGCGGGTCAGTTTTGGTTACCTTGGGCGCCGGGTTAATCTTGCAAAAGGGCTTAAGGCCGATTTGGCCGCACTTTCCTGCAGGCTCGCCGGTCAGCTTTTTGATGATGGCAACAATGTCTTTTTCTATTAATGCCGTGTGAAAGTAGCATTGAGGGTGATCCAAAGTGCCGTCGAACTCACACATCAGACCATCTCGGCGGCTCAGAGGAAGAATCCGCCATTCGACCCAGCAGCGGATTAGGTCAACCCCGGTAAGACCATTGTTCGTCAGGGATCTCAGTTCAGATAATATTGGGATGAACTCCGACTCTTCTTCCTCGGTAAGTTTGTCTGGGAGCTTGAAGTTGACCGGAAGGCGGGTTGGCCTGTAACCCAGAAGCTTATTCTCGCCAGCAGGGGACGTTTCTTGACAATAAAACCAAGATTCGCCCCAGCCCTTGGGATGGCTAGGCATGATGAGTGAAGGGAACGGACTATCCCTACGGCGCTGGACGTTGACGCCGCCGAGTTCCAAACTGGGGCCATTGTGGAATTCCGTCTGGCGATTCAGATGAAAAAAATGCCAGAATAGAGGGACAGAAGGCTCGATTCGCAGATACGCTTCGCAAAGAACTTGGAACTGGCTCAAATTGCTTATGGAATTGGGTCCCAGATCCTGGAGTCGGACGTTCATGAAGGTCAAAGCGTCCCTAAGGAATTTCGATTCGGGCGGCTTAAAACCCCGTTCCAAATGGTCAACAAAACTACTATTTCCCCTTCTTTGGGGTTAGGGAGATCTTCTCCCAACCCGGTGCGCCATCCAATGACATCTTGAGGATCCAAACAGCCCGCTTTCACGTAACTAGCTAAGACAGCGTCATCAACCTTGGTAGGAAGCCAATCGCTCTTGAAGACGGCACCCATGCTACAAGTAGGTAAAAGTATGATATTACATGTCTTGGACATCTACTATATGAATCGGAATCGGTTCATGTTAACCCACCAGACCAAGAGGCCGGGTTGGGTTGCTATGGCGACTTATGGAAGTAGGGTTATTCCCAAAGGCTATATTTCTGCGAATGGTAAAATCTGTTCGTTCCAAAGCACTAAGGGGGGATGAAGGCTACAAACAGTTTTTTCGCAAACAGTAAATGAGGAATGGATCTGCCAAACAGATGTGGAAACCTACGAATATAACTGAGCACGAACAATTTATTATCAGGTGACGCCCCCCGTTTGGAGAAGACATTGTGTTCAAAAATTCGCGAGTACAGCGGATAATTAAAATTATTCAGGGCACTGGCTACCCTATCGGTGCTCGGACTAATCGATTCGAGGGAGATGAATAACTGTGACCGAAAAGCTTCGAAGCTACGGCAATGGCGAAAACACAAGCAAGGAATGAACCTACTCCTAAGAAGGTGAACGAAGGCCTAACCTGATGCTCTCGATCAAAGAAGACCGGCGCTGACGGAGATCGTTGGAGAAACGCGGGGGTCCCGACGAACGAAGAGATCTTCGGCGGCGGCGGAGCTCGAGGCGAGCAACGAGGTGGTCGGTGATGATGCGATGGACAATGGCGGCGGACGGATCGTCCGAGGCGCGAAGCTTGACGACGGCAACGGCTTGCGGGCGGCGCTGAAACTTATCGGACGGGGGCGGAAGTTGCGACCGGCGGCGGAGCCCTCGGGAAGCGATGAGGCCTTTTTGCTGCGATAATGGGGGGGACTGACGAGACTGGTAGGTGGGGAGCGCCAGCCATGTCCCTTCCGTCTATTTATCAGGACGGGCGCTGGAATCGAGGCGCCGTGAGCGGGAACCGTTGGGGAATAAAAAGATTCGCCATGATGACGTCCGAAGATTTTGGGATAATGATGCACTAAATATCCGTTGGGATTATGTTAATTTTCCCGAAGATCGAGGGATAAGATGCCAACAGGAAATGGTTTGGCGACTCAAAGATTTTTTCGGTGCCAGATGGCGAGTTACAATTTCTGACGTATGGAGAAAGACGAAGGAGTGAATCACCTTCAACTAAAGCGGAAGCATTGGCATGAAAGTTCAAGTCAATTTGGGGCCTAATGTTGGGGATATTGCTTATTAAGTGACCCGCCCAAGATGGGCCGGGTTACTAGTAAGGCGATTCATCCTTTGGGCTACTTGGGCTTCAGCCTGGGCGGTTCAAGGCCGCGGGACAGTTATGATTTCTGGAAGGTCTCCGGGTTTTGAAGGACGGCGACTTAGAGACTACGATGGTCACGATTTGTAAGGAGGAAGGGACTCTTGTAAACCCTAAAGCCTCGACCTATATATAAAGGCGAGTCTTAAGGAGGAGAGGGGGTTAGAAAATCATCGAGTGCTAGGTTGGGCGAGTTACGCCTCCCTTGTAATCGAATCCACATCAATACACACAAAGCAGGACGTAGGCTATTACCTCCTCTCGAGGGGCCGAACCTGGGTAAATCGCGGTGTTCCTCCCGTTTAACCCCTTTGAGTCGCCACCAAGGTGCGATGGCTCCAATACTAAGTCCTTTCACGAGGACATCTGCCGTGACAAAACCACGACAGATTGGTTCCCTTCCAGCGCCCGATCAGGCGCGTCCGTCCATTTTGCCACAAAGTCGGCCAGGGCGGATCCTTCGGTGACCCTGGTCAATCTAAACTCGATGTTGAAGGTCTGAAGCTCGATGTTCCACTCAACAACTCTTCCAGGCGCATTTGGGTTGTGCAAGATCTTCTCCAAGGGGTAAGTGATACGTCTCCATCGTATCTACTTTTTCAAACTCTTTCGCCCTTGTTTTGGACTCTAATTTGCATGATTTGAATGGAACTAACCTTGACTGATGCTGTTTTCAGCAGAATTGCCTTGGTGTTATTTTTGTGCAGAAATCAAAGTTCTCCAAACGTCCTGAAAATCTACGGGGAGCTGTTTTGGAAAATATAAAAAATATCTGCGCCAAGTTCCACCTGAGGGGGTGGGCCAGTGGGCCACAAGCCCTGGCTCCGCCACCACCCCCTGGTGGCGGTGGGCAGGCTTGTGGGGCCCACACGGCTCTGCCGCCCCCAACCTCAGGTCTATAAGTTCACTTTCGTCCCAGAAAAATAAAAAGAGAAGTTTTCGTCGCGTTTGCGATACGGAGGCGCCGCCACCACCTGTTCTTCATGTGGAGGGCAGATCTGGAGTCCGTCTTGGGCTCCGGAGAGGGGAAATCGTCGCCATCGTCATCATCAACCTTCTTCCCTCTCCAATTCCATGAAGCTCTTCGTCCTTCGTGAGTAATCTATTCGTAGGCTCGCTGGGCGGTGATGAGTAGGATGAGATCTATCATGTAATCGAGTTAGTTTTGATGGGGATTGATCCCTAGTATCCACTATGTTGTGAGATTGATGTTGCTACTACTTTGCCATGCTTAATGCTTGTCACTAGGGCCTGAGTGCCATGATTTCAGATCTGAAATTATTATGTTGTCACCAATATATGTGTGTTTTAGATCCGATCTTGCAAGTTGTAGTTACCTACTATGTGTTATGATCCGGCAACCCCGGAGTGAAAATAACCGGAACCACTCCCGGTGACGACCATAGTTTGAGGAGTTCATGTGTTCACCAAGTGCTAATGCGTTGGTCCGGTTCTTTATTAAAAGGAGAACCTTAATATACCATAGTTTCCTTTTGGACCCCGCTGCCACAAGAGGGATGGACAATAGATGTCATGCAAGTTCTTTTTGTTGGGTTACGTAGCATAAATTCAAAATTTTCCTACGCATGTTCAGATCTTCCTATGGAGAGACCAGCAACGAGAGAGGGGTAAGAGCATCTTCGTACCTTTGAAGATCGCTAAGCGGGAAGCGTTTCTAGAACGCGGTTGATGGAGTCGTACTCGCGGCGATTCCGATCTAGTGCCGAACAACGGCACCTCCGCGTTCAACACACGTGCACCTTGATCCAGCAAGGAGGAGGGAGAGGTTGGGGAAGAAGTCCAGCAACACGACGGCGTGGTGTCGGTGGAGAGACGAGGTCTCCCGGCAGGGCTTCCCCAAGCGCCGGCAGAGAGGAGGAGGGAGAGGAGCAGGGCTGCGCCGAGAGAGAGATGAAAATCGTGTCTCAAACAGCCCCGAACCCTCAACTATATATAGGGGGAGAGGGAGGGGGCGCAGCCCTTAGGGTTCCACTCCCAAGGGGTGCGCCAGCCCCAGATGGGAGAGGGGGCGGCGGCCAGGGCAGGGAGGAGGGGTGGCGCACCCCTCTGGTGGGCCTTAGGCCCACCTATGCTAGGGTTTCCCCTTTCCCCTTTCTCTGGTGCGCATGGGCTGGGTGGGGGCGCACCAGCCCACCTAGGGGCTGGTTCCCTTCCCCACTTAGCCCATCTAGCCTCCCGGGGTCGTTGCCCCCCTTCGGTGGTCCCCCGGGACCACCTCCGATGGTCCTGGTGGTCCCGGTACATTACCGGTGACGCCCGAAACACTTCCGGTGTCCAAAACCATCCGTCCTATATATCAATCTTTACCTCCGGACCATTCCGGAGCTCCTCGTGACGTCCGGGATCTCATCCGGGACTCCGAACAACTTTCGGTAACCTCGTACAACAATTCCCTATAACCCTAGCGTCATCGAACCTTAAGTGTGTAGACCCTACGGGTTCGGGAGACAGGCAGACATGACCGAGACACCTCTCTCGCCAATAACCATCAGCGGGGTCTGGATACCCATGGTGGCTCCCACTAGCTCCACGATGATCTCATCGAATGAACCACGATGTCAAGGATTCAATCAATCCCGTATACGATTCCCTTTGTCTGTCGGTATAGAACTTGCCCGAGATTCGATCGTCGGTATACCTATACCTTGTTCAATCTCGTTACCGGTAAGTCTCTTTACTCGTTCCATAGCACGTCACCGTGTGACTAACTCCTTAGTCACATTGAGCTCATGATGATGTTCTACCGAGTGGGCCCAGAGATACCTCTCCGTCACACGGAGTGACAAATCCCGATCTCGATTCGTACCAACCCAACAGACACTTTCGGAGGTACCCGTAGTGCACCTTTATGGTCACCCAGTTACGTTGTGACGTTTGATACCCCCAAAGCACTCCTACGGTATCCGGGAGTTGCACAATCTCACGGTCGAAGGAAAAGATACTTGACATTAGAAAAGCTTTAGCATACGAACAATACGATCTAGTGCTAGGCTTAGGATTGGGTCTTGTCCATCACATCATTCTCCCAATGATGTGATCCCGTTATCAATGACATCTAATGCCCATGATCAGGAAACCATGATCATCTATTGACTAACGAGCTAGCCAACTAGAGGCTTGCTAGGGACACATTGTGATCTATTTATTCACACATGTATTACTGTTTCCTGTTAATACAATTGTAGCATGAACAATAGACGATTATCATGAACAGGGAAATATGATAATAACTATTTTATTATTGCCTCTAGGGCATATTTCCAACACTTTTCCCTAAGCACGTATGACGACACACGGAATGCATGCCTACATCACATTGACGAACGGGAGATAGCCACATATCTCTCCGTGTTATAACCGTTGCATGATGAATATCATCCAAACAAATTACCGACCCATTGCCTACGAGTTTGTCCTACTGTTGCTACTGTTGTTGTTACTTGTCTTGCTCTGCTGTTGTTACTACTGTTGCTCGTGTTGTTACTTGTCTTGCTCTCCTGCTACTGTTGCTACTGCTGTCACTACCGTTGTTCTTCGCCACTACCGTTACTCGCTACTTTGCTGTTACTACTTTGCTTGCAGATACTAATCTTTCAGGTGTGGTTGAATCTGATAAATTCAGCTGCTAATACTTGAGAGTATTCTCTCACCTCCCTCGTGCGAATCAACAAACTTGGGTCGAATACTCTACCCTCAAAAACTGCTACGATCCCACGTGCTGGTGGGCGTCAACAACATTCTTCTAGTTTGGATTGCCGAAGAGTGCTAACAGCATTCTTCTGGTGCCGTTGCAAAGGGGAAGAATAGTTGACATCAAGCATCTTTCTGGCGCCGTTACCGGGGAGATATTGCTATATTCTCTGAGTCACTTGGGATTTATATCTGCTGATCACTATGAAGAATCTGAAGGATCCGAAGACCAAAGTCTTGCCCTCAACTACGAGGGGAGGTAAGGAATTGCCATCTAGTTGTGCACTTGATTCACCTTCAGTTATGAGTAAGTTTGCGACATCACCTCCTGCTAGAAATCTTGATATGTCGCTTGTGCTTGATGATGCTTATGATGCTACTGCTAGAGATGCTATGCTTGATACTATGCCTGATGATACTATGCATGATACTATGCCCGATGCTATGCCTGATACTGCTAGAGATGCTATGCTTGATACTGATTTGCCTGATGATGATAGAGATGCTATTTTGCCTGATGATGCTATGCTTGATACTGCTAGAGATGCTACTTTGCCTGATGTTCCACTAGGAGTGTTCCTTGACTCTCATATTGCTAGAGTTACTGCCAATGCTCGTGATGCTTCTGATACTACCGATACTATTGAGATAGAACCTGCTTTTGCTCCTACTAGATCTAGCTCTCCTAGATATGAATTGCCTGATATACCTGAGGGTTACGTTATGGAGGGAGAGATAGCTGAGGATTTTCTTGCGTGTAAGGATGCCTATGACGCTGAGAAATTACTTCTCAAGTGGAAGGAAAAATCTCGGGAAGCTAAGATGAAATACGATCCGAAGTTTGCCACTTCACCTATCTTTATCACCGATAAGGATTATGAATTCTCTGTCGATCCTGAGATAATCTCTCTAGTCGAATCTGATCCTTTTCACGGTTATGAGTCTAAGACGGTCGTAGCCCATCTTGCCAAACTACACGATATAGCCACCCTTTTCACTAATGAGGAGAAGATCCGCCACTACTATATCCTTAAGTTGTTTCCTTTCTCTCTAAAGGATGATGCTAAAGCCTGGTTTACCTCTCTTTCTCCTGGATGTGTGAGTAGTCCCCAGGAGATGGTCTATTACTTCTGTGAGAAATATTTCCCTGCCCATAAGAAGCAAGCTGCCTTGCAGGAAATATACAACTTTGCTCAACTCCAAGAAGAGAGTCTTCCACAAGCTTGGGGGAGGCTCGTCCAGCTACAGAATGCTTTGCCTGATCACCCTCTTAAGAAGAACGAGATACTTGATATCCTCTATAACGGACTTACCGATGCCTCTAGAGACCACCTAGATAGTTGTGTCGGTTGTGTTTTTAGGGAATGAACTATAGAACAAGTTGAGACCCTACTGAATAACATCTCGATCAACGATAATGCTTGGACTATTCCCGAACCACCTCCTAAGCCAACTCCAAAGAAAAGAGGTATTCTATTCCTCAGTCCCGAAGATATGCAAGAAGCCAAGAAATCTATTCAAGAGAAAGGCATTAGATCTGAAGATGTCAAAAATCTACCACCTATCGAAGAGATCCATGGTCTCGATAACCCGATACAGGTAGTAGAAGTGAATTCTCTGCGTAGGTTTGATGAGAGTGATATTCCTTTTGATAAACCTGCTAGCCTATGCTTTGATGAATTTGACAACTTTGTTGCCAAACAACAGAGTTTTAATGATTATGTTAGCAGACATTTGGAACAAAGTACTCGTATGCTTAGCCATTTAAGTGCTTGTGTAGACAGAAATGTCAATGATCTGAAGCTTCTGAGTAAACATGCCTCTATGATTACTACTCAGGTAGAACAAGTACTTAAAGCTCAGAATGACCTTCTCAATGAATTAAATGACAACTTTGTCAGAGTCATTACTAGAGGAGGCAAAATGACTCAGGAACCTTTGTATCCTGAAGGTCATCCTAAGAGAATTGATCAAGATTCTCAAGGAATCAATGTTGATACACCCAGTCATCCTAAGGAGACGAAGAAGGATGACAGAAACCTAGACGCCAGTTCACCAGATACGGTCACACCTGAAGAACCTAATGATATTTCTGCGTCTGATGTAGAAACACAATCTGGTGATGAACATGAACCTGGTGACAATATGGACAGTGATGTTCATAATAATGCTCAACCTAGCAATGATGAGGATGTGGAGATTGAACCTACGGTTAATCCTGATAACCCACAACCTAAGAAATACGACAAGAATGACTTCACTGCTAGGAAGCATGGTAAAGAAAGGGAGCCATGGGTTCAGAGACCTATGCCCTTTCCCCCTAAGCCATCCAAGAAAAAGGATAATGAGGATTTTGAGCGCTTCGTTGAGATGATAAGACCCATCTTTCTGCAGATGCGGTTAACTGATATGCTCAAGATGTCTCCGTATGCCAAGTACATGAAAGATATCGTGACTAATAAATGGAAGATACCAGATCTTGAGATCTCCACCATGCTTGCCAACTACACTTTCAAGGGTGGAACTCCTAAGAAACTTGGTGATCCCGGAGTGCCCACTATACCTTGCTCTATTAAAGGAAACTACGTAAGAACTGCCTTATGTGACCTTGGATCCGGTGTTAGTGTTATGCCGCTTTCTTTTTATCGTAGACTTGAATTGGATAAGTTGACACCCACTGAAATTTCTCTGCAAATGGCCGACAAATCAACTGCTTTCCCTATCGGCATTTGCGAGGATGTGCCTGTTGTGGTTGCTAACACCACTATCTTAACAGACTTTGTTATCTTGGATATTCCCGAGGACGATGACATGGCTGTCATCCTCGAAAGACCCTTTTTAAACACTGTAGGGGCTGTTATAGATTGCAACAAAGGCAATGTCACTTTCCATGTAAACGGTAATGAGCACACCGTGCACTTTCCGAAGAAACGATATCAAGTACATTGCATCGATGCTATCGAAAAGACTTCATCGATTCTCATTGGGAGCTTTGAATGCCCTATTCCTTGTGTCAAGATGAAGTATGATTTGCTTGTTGGGGAGATACATATCCCCATTGAGGTGACTTAGTGGCTATTCGAAAATTCTCCGTTCTCTCTTGCGATTCGAGAAGGTTTTGTCATAAGGATTTGATCAACCCCATTGACGGATTTCTTTCGATGACCATGAAACGGATGAATCAAAGAGTCACATACCTCTATTTTGAGCTTTCCTTTTCTGTTGCTTAGAAGAAAAATGATAGAAATTAGTTTAGCTTTTCCGGTTTTCTGTTTTAGCGTCCCGGAGAAAAATATCTCGAAAATAAAAGTTCTTCGATGGTCTTGAAAATTTAGTATGATTTTTTCTGGAATTTTTGAAAATTTCTGGGCCTGAGAGCTGGCCTGGGGGCCAGACCAGTGGGCCACAAGCCCTGCCACCGCCACCAACCCCCTGGTGGCGGAGTGCAAGCTTGTGGGGCCCACAGGCACCCCCTCCACTCATTCCAGCTCTCAGCCTCTTCTTCCACCTCTAGAAAAATTTGTTTCGCAGCTCAAACCCGTGTTCTTACTCATTTGGCTGTGATCCTCGATCTCCTTGCTCAAAGCACCATTCTCCGAACTGTTTTGGGGAAATTACTCCTTGGTAAGTGACTCCTCCATTGGTCCAATTAATTTTTGCTCTAGTGCTTTATCCTTCGCGTATTCTTGCTACCTTGGTGACCCTGTTCTTGAGCTAGAAATGTTGATTTTAGCTGGTCCCAAGTAGTTTTAGCGCATGATACGGTCTCTAGGCACTAGTAGGAGTAGTTGCTACAAGGTATGGATGGTTTCCATTCACTTTTCTCTTGAACTTCAAAAATTTCAGCAAAAGGAAATTATGTTCAGGAGGAAGTTTCATGGTGGTTCCTCAAGTAAGAAGGGTCCTCGTCTTTCTTTTCCGGAGCCCGAACCTTTTCAACTAAGGGACGCACTGGTACAACCATGTGAATGGCCTTCCGACGAGTTCATGATCGAAGCAGGTTTCAAGGATGAGTTTGATACACTTGTCCGCAATGCCGGGTTAGAAGAATTCCTCTCGGATAAATGTGAACAGTATGCTATGCTCACTGCCTCTTTCATGCGTAGATTTAAATTTTCAGTTGGCCGTGACTCATCCATACTGTTTGATCTGTACGATAAATCCTATACCATGGATTTGGAGGATTTCAATAGGATTTGCAAGATACCCGATGGGGGTAGTATTAATGATCCTTCTAAGTCTTCAGTCAGAGACTTTGTCTCCAGTATAACTGTTGGAGAAACCAGAGATATCACGCAAGCCACCATAGGAAGCATCCATTTCCCTGCCTTGCACTACCTTGCCCTCTTCATAGGTAGGTGCATTAACGGCAAGGGTGCACATTGTCACCTATGCGCTTCCGACCTTAGTATCCTTAAGAGCGCAGTAACATGTGACATGAGCTTCAATATGGGGGCTATAATAGCAAGGAGGCTGAATAAAAATGCCAGTGAGGGGGATTTCTTTGGTGGAGTTTATGCTACACGCTTAGCAAATTGTCTTGGAGTATCCATCCATCCAGAAGACCCTCCTCTCCGTACAGCCTACCTTGATCGTGTCGCTCTAACACGCTACCAGTTCCTTGAGAGAGATCATGGATCCCTCCTATACCGCTTGATATTTAACCGACAACGTGTTTTCCATATTACCCTTCCTGCTCCTGCTTTCTTTGACTTTCAGGTAAAACGAAGATGCTACATAACCATAGGAGAGGCAGAGGAGTATGAGAGGGAGGCGACTGCTGCTCGACTTCGTGACGCAGCTATTCAGGCAGTGGCTGCAGTGATCCCGTATAACACCCATTATGATTTTGGGTTTCGCCAGGACTATCCATGGGAGTAGACCAAGCTAGGCCAAAAGCCTAAGATTGGGGGAGTACGTGTTCTCACCGACTTTACATTCATGCTTATGCTTTCACTTTGTTAGCCGGTGTTTACACTTTGCCACTGTATTATCCATGCTAGTTTAGTTTCGTTTTCTTGTTTTCTTGTTTTGTGTCCTTTTGAGAAAACCCAAAAAGATTTTTCTTTCTTCTTTTGCTTGTTGGGAGCTTTCCCGTGTAAATAGTTTTTTTCTCTTTGGGTCAAGGTAGAAGATATTGGTTACAATGTTTATTGGTTCTTACATGCTTACCTGTTTAGCTTTCAAAGAGCCATATTATTTTGTCTTCTCCTTAGTGTTTGCCTGCAGATTTAGCTTAGTCCAATGCGCTTATTATTGTTCACATCGCTCGATCGTGCAAATGAAAGGCAACAATGATGATATATGATGAAGTGACTGAGACTGAAAAGCTGGTATGAACTCTATCTATTTTGTTTTTGTAAATATGACTAGCTTGTCGACCCAGATTTAGCTTTGTTGTGAGAGAACCATGTTTGCAATGACAACTTAGAGATCATAGTTCGTGATGCCATGCTTATTTAGCTGAGAGTTTATAATGGTTTGTCTTGAATGCCAACATAGATTTTGAGATTACTATGATGTAGTATGATAGGATGGTATTCTCCTTTGAATGTTTCAAGTGGCTTGACTTGGCGCATGTTCATGCATGTAGTTGAAACAAAATCAACATAGCCTCTATGATGTTCGTGTTCATGGTGATTTATATCCTGTTCATACTTGCATTCAATGTTAGTCAAACTCATTGCATCTTGATGATTGTTGTCGCTCTCTAGTTGGTCGCTTCCCAGTCTTTTGCTAGCCTTCACTTGTACTAAGCGGAATACTGCTTGTGCATCCACTTCCATAAACCCAAAAGTTTTTCCATGAGAGTCCACCATACCTACCTATTTGCGGTATCTACCTGCCGTTCCAAGTAAATTTGCATGTGCCACTCTCTAAACCTTCAAGAAATAATCTGTTTTGCATGCCCGAACCGCTCATGTCGTGACAGGGGGTTATTGGTATCTTCCATGCTAGGAGTGTTATCCTCGACATGTGTTTATTCACTTTCATTCACGAGAAAGGGGCCGGTAATTGGAATGCCAAGTTCCACGCTTAAATCGAAAACATAACTTTAAACAAGACTCCCCCCAGATTGATGTTAGTATGGACGGTACCCGAGGATTCGGCTAGCCGTGGCGTGTGATTGATTGGTGGTGGGGGCGTTAAAACTTTACTTTTCTGTTTAGGAACCGTCTATAGCATGAGTAGCATGGAATATATTGAGAACTCTTGGTCATTGCGTTGACAATGAAAGCATGCCACCCAAAATTATTATCTCTGTTTTCAAAGTTGGAGCTCTGGCACCTCTCAAATCTATGCTTCCCTCTGCGAAGGGCCCGTCTATTTATTTCCCTATTGAGTCATCCTCCTCTTATATAAGCACCAATTAGAGAGCACCTCTGTCATTTTTATGCTTTGCTTTTGATTGATATTGAGTATGACTATGACTGGATCTTCGTTGCTATGAATTAAAATGTTTAGTCAGGCCTTGATCTTTGAAAGTGATCTGCATTTCTGTTTTGCGGTCTCAGAAAGAACTAGCGAGATACCACCTATTCATATTGCTTCATGCTTGTTTTGATTGAAGTGTTGGTATTTGAAACTCATTATTATTTGCTCGTTAGCTGATTATGCCATTGATATTAGTTTACCGTGAGACCGTTGTGTCATTTGCTTATGTGGTTAACTTGTGATCTCGCTGAAATTCTGGTTATGAGTTAGACATAGTTGCAACAACAAGATCAAATAGAGTTTGTCAAAGTTTTTCTTTCTCTCTCAGTTTGTCAAGTGAGTTGCTTGAGGACAAGCAAGGTTTTAAGCTTGGGGGAGTTGATACGTCTCCATCGTATCTACTTTTCCAAACTCTTTTGCCCTTGTTTTGGACTCTAATTTGCATGATTTGAATGGAACTAACCTGGACTCACGCTGTTTTCAACAGAATTGCCTTGTCGTTATTTTTGTGCAGAAATCGAATTTCTCCAAACGTCCTGAAAATCTACGGGGAGCAGTTTTGGAAAATATAAAAAATATCTGCGCCAACTTCTACCTGAGGGGGTGGGCCAATGGGCCACAAGCCCTGGCTCCGCCACCACCCCCTGGTGGCGGTGAGCAGGCTTGTGGGGCCCACACGGCTCTGCCGCCCCCAAACTCAGGTCTATAAGTTCACTTTCATCCTAGAAAAAATAGAAAGAGAAGTTTTCGTCGCGTTTGCGATACGGAGGCGCCGCCACCACCTGTTCTTCATCTGGAGGGCAGATCTGGAGTCCGTCTTGGGCTCCAGAGAGGGGAAATCGTCGCCATCGTCATCATCAACCTTCTTCCCTCTCCAATTCCATGAAGCTCTTCGTTGTTCGTGAGTAATCTATTTGTAGGCTCGCTGGGCGGTGATGAGTAGGATGAGATCTATCATGTAATCGAGTTATTTTTGATGGGGATTGATCCCTAGTATCCACTATGATCTGAGATTGATGTTGCTACTACTTTGCCATGCTTAATGCTTGTCACTAGGGCCCGAGTGCCACGATTTCAGATCTGAAATTATTATGTTGTCACCAATATATGTGTGTTTTAGATCCGATCTTGCAAGTTGTAGTTACCTACTATGTGTTATGATCCGGCAACCCCGGAGTGACAATAACCGGAACCACTCCCAGTGATGACCATAGTTTGAGGAGTTCATGTATTCACCAAGTGCTAGTGCGTTGGTCCGGTTCTTTATTGAAAGGAGAACCTTAATATCCCGTAGTTTCCTTTTGGACCCTGCTGCCACGGGAGGGATGGACAATAGATGTCATGCAAGTTCTTTTCCCTAAGCACGTATGACGACACACGGAATGCATGCCTACATCACATTGACGAACGGGAGCTAGCCACATATCTCTCCATGTTATAACTGTTGCATGATGAATATCATTCAAACAAATCACCGACCCATTGCCTACGAGTTTGTCCTACTGCTGCTGCTACTACTGTTGCTACTGCTGTTGTTACTTGTCTTGCTCTGCTGCTGTTACTACTGTTGCTCATTTTGTTACTTGTCTTGCTCTGCTACTACTGTTGCTACTGTTGTCACTACCGTTGTTCCTCGCCACTACCGTTACTCGCTACTTTGTTGTTACTACTTTGCTTGCAGATACTAATCTTTCAGGTGTGGTTGAATCTGATAAATTCAGCTGCTAATACTTGAGAGTATTCTCTCACTCCCGTCATGCGAATCAACAAATTTGGGTCGAATACTCTACCCTCGAAAACTACTATGATCCCACGCTCTGGTGGGCGTCAACAACATTCTTCTAGTTTCGATTGCCGGAGAGTGCTAACAGCATCCTTTTGGTGCCGTTGCAAAGGGGAAGAACAGTTGACATCAGTAAGCGGAGATGACCTTGATCGGGTGTCCTTGTAAGTAGTGTCGCAGCTTGCGCGAGGCGACGAGGAGCGCTATAAGAAGCTTCTGCTGCATGGGGTAGTGCGAGCGGGCGTCACGAAGTACCGTGCTGACGAAGTACACGGGGTGTTCGACAAGGACGCGGCCGCCCGGGGCGTCGTGATCCTTGGTGACTTCAGGAGGTTGGAAAGCTTCGTCGTCCGGAGTGAAGGCCGGGGCCTCGGGAGGACAAAGTCCTTCTAGGCCTGCTTCGCCAGTCTGGGCCTTGGGTTCCTCCACTTGCGGGGGAGTTGGAGCTTGCGGGTCGCGTGAGCCCTCCGGAGCATCGGGCGAAGGCCCGCTGTGGCTTCCAGAAGTAGCGCCTTTGCCGGCTCGCTCCTTCCTTACCGCCACCAAAGCAGCGCTCGCGGAGTGTGGGGTGGCAGCAAGGTACAGAAGTAGGGGCTCCCGAGGGCGACGCCCCACCATGACCGGCAGGCTCGTGAGGTAACTCTTGAGCTCTTCGAAGGCAGCGTCGGCCTCTCGGGTCCACTCGAAAGGCCCCTTACTCTTCATGATCTTGAAGAAAGGCAGCGCACGCTCGCCAAGCTTGGAGATGAAGCGATCCAGGGAAGTGACACACCCCGCCAACTTCTGCATTTCCTTCAAGGTTGTGAGTGCGCTCTTCTTGTTTATGGCATTTACCTTTACTAGGTTAGCCTCGATTCCCCGGTGCGACACCAGGAAACCAAGTAGCTTGCGTGACGGGACTGCGAAGACGCACTTCTCGGGATTGAGCTTCAGGTTCACCTCCCGCAAGCTGGTGAAGGTTTTTTCCAGATCCTCCACCAGGGTTTTGGCTTGCCTTGACTTGATCACAATGTCGTCAACGTAGTGATACGTCCAAAACGTATCTATAATTTCAGCTTGTTCCATGATCTTTTGGGTGACATTGTTATATGTTTTGCTACACTTTTATATCATTTTACATATATTTGGACTAACCTACTAACTCAGTGCACCCAGTGCGAGTTTCCGTGTAGTGATGTCTATTTTGCACGGGCTTTTACCCAGTTTTCCGAAGCCCGAAAAATCCCGAGAAAAATATATAAAAAATCAGCATAACGGAAGCTTCCAGATCACCGAAGATGGGTCAGAGGGGGGCCAGGGGCCGCCCAGGTGACCTGTGGGCGCAGCCTACCCCCTGGCCGCGCCAAGAGGCCGCCTGGGTGGGTCCCACCTCCTCTGGTGCCCTCCTTCAGCCTATATTTACTCCTCCGAGATAAAAACCCTTCCAACACATCCAGAATCGTGAATTTCTCCATCGTTCCGCCGCTGCAGCGCTTCCGAGATCGGGAGCGTCACGAGACCTCTTCCCGGCACCCTGCCGGAGAGAGGATTGACCTCCGGGAGGTTCTCCACCGCCATGGATGCTTCCCGGACGTGCCGTGAGTAGTCCTCCTTCGACCATGAGTCCATGACCAGTAGCTATGTGATGTCTTCTCTCCAATCTCGTGCTTCCATGATTAGCCCTTATGAGCTGCCCTACATGATCAAGGCATCTATGTAATTCTCTTGCTATTTCTATGCTCGGTTTGTTGGGATCCGATGGATTATGAGATTATGTTTAGATTGTTATGAGTTATATATTTGATTATCCTTTTATATTATGTTCCTTAGTGATTCATGCATGTTCTCTGTTACTATTTATTGCTTTGGCCGAGTAGTAGATTGTAACTCCAAGAGGGAGCGTTATGCATGATTGTGGGTTCATGCCCCTCGATGTCTTGCTTGAGTGACAGAAACATGAGACTAGGGGATGTGTGTTGGAAATATGCCCTAGAGGAAATAATAAATTAGTTATTATTATATTTCTTAGTTCATGATAATCGTTTATTATCCATGCTATAATTGTATTGATTGGAAACACAATACTTGTGTGGATACATAGACAAAACACTGTCCCTAGTAAGCCTCTAGTTGACTAGCTCGTTGATCAAAGATGGTCAAGGTTTCCTGGCCATAGGCAAGTGTTGTCACTTGATAACGGGATCACATCATTAGGAGAATCATGTGATGGACTAGACCCAAACTAATAGACGTAGCATGTTGATCGTGTCATTTTGTTGCTACTGTTTTCTGCGTGTCAAGTATTTGTTCCTATGACCATGAGATCATATAACTCACGGACACCGGAGGAATGCTTTTTGTGTATCAAACGTCGCAACGTAACTGGGTGACTATAAAGATGCTCTACAGGTATCTCCGAAGGTGTTCGTTGAGTTAGTATGGATCAAGACTGGGATTTGTCACTCCGTGTGACGGAGAGGTATCTCGGGGCCCACTCGGTAATACAACATCACACACAAGCCTTGCAAGCAATGTAACTTAGTGTAAGTTGTGGGATCTTGTATTACGGAACGAGTAAATAGACTTGCCGGTAAACGAGATTGAAATAGGTATGTAGATACTGACGATCGAATCTCGGGCAAGTAACATACCGAAGGACAAAGGGAATGACATACGGGATTATATGAATCCTTGGCACTGAGGTTCAAACGATAAGATATTCGTAGAATATGTAGGATCCAATATGGGCATCCAGGTCCCGCTATTGGATATTGACCGAGGAGTCTCTCGGGTCATGTCTACATAGTTCTCGAACCCGCAGGGTGTGCACACTTAAGGTTCGACGTTGTTTTATGCGTATTTGAGTTATATGGTTGGTTACCGAATGTTGTTCGGAGTCCCGGATGAGATCACGGACGTCACGAGGGTTTCCGGAATAGTCCGGAAACGAAGATTGATATATAGGATGACCTCATTTGATTACCGGAAGGTTTTCGGAGTTACCGGGAATGACGAATGGGTTCTGGGAGTTCACCGGGGGGGGCAACCCACCCAGGGGAAGCCCATAGGCCCTGAGGGTGGCACACCAGCCCTTAGTGGGCTGGTGGGACATCCCAAAAGGGCTCTATGCGCCAAGAAGAGAAAATCAAGAGAAAAAGAAAAAAAAGGAGGAGGTGGGAAGGAAGGGGGACTCCCTCCCACCAAACCAAGTCCAACTCGGTTTGGGGGGGGGAGTCCTCCCCCCTTGGACTCGGCCGACCCCCTTGGGGCTCCTTGAGCCCCAAGGCAAGGTCCCCTCCCTCCCACCTATATATACGGAGGTTTTAGGGCTCATTTGAGACGATTTTTCCACGGCAGCCCGACCACATACCTCCATGGTTTTTCCTCTAGATCACGTTTCTGCGGAGCTCGGGCGGAGCCCTACTGAGACAAGGTCATCACCAACCTCCGGAGCGCCGTCACGCTGCCGGAGAACTCTTCTACCTCTCCGTCTCTCTTGCTGGATCAAGAAGGCCGAGATCATCGTCGAGCTGTACGTGTGCTGAACGCGGAGGTGCCGTCCTTTCGGTACTAGATCGTGGGACTGATCGCGGAATTGTTCGCGGGGCGGATCGAGGGACGTGAGGATGTTCCACTACATCAACCGCGTTCACTAACGCTTCTGCTGTACGATCTACAAGGGTACGTAGATCACTCATCCCCTCTCATAGATGGACATCACCATGATAGGTCTTCGTGCGTGTAGGAAAATTTTTGTTTCCCATGCGACGTTCTCCAACAGTGGCATCATGAGCCAGGTTCATGCGTAGATGTCTTCTCGAGTAGAACACAAAAGTTTTTGTGGGCGGTGATGTGCGTTTTGCTGCCCTCCTTAGTCTTTTCTTGATTCCGCGGTATTGTTGGATTGAAGCGGCTTGGACCGACATTACTCGTACGCTTACGAGAGACTGGTTTCATCGTTACGAGTAACTCCGTTGCTCAAAGATGACTGGCAAGTGTCGGTTTCTCCAACTTTAGTTGAATCGGATTTGACCGAGGAGGTCCTTGGATGAGGTTAAATAGCAACTCATATATCTCCGTTGTGGTGTTTGCGTAAGTAAGATGCGATCCTACTAGATACCCATGGTCACCACGTGAAACATGCAACAACAAAATTAGAGGACGTCTAACTTGTTTTTGCAGGGTATGCTTGTGATGTGATATGGCCAATGATGTGATGTGATATATTGGATGTATGAGATGATCATGTTGTAATAGAAATATCGACTTGCACGTCGATGGTACGTCAACCGGCAGGAGCCATAGGGTTGTCTTTATACTAGCGTGTGTGCTTGCAGATGCGTTTACTATTTTGCTAGGATGTAGCTTTAGTAGTAATAGCATGAGTAGCACGACAACCCCGATGGCAACACGTTGATGGAGATCATGCTGTGGCGCCGGTGACAAGAAGATCGTGTCGGTGCTTTGGTGATGGAGATCAAGAAGCACGTGATGATGGCCATATCATGTCACTTATGAATTGCATGTGATGTTAATCCTTTTATGCACCTTATTTTGCTTAGAACGACGGTAGCATTATGAGGTGATCTCTCACTAAAATTTCAAGACGAAATTGTGTTCTCCCCGACTGTGCACCGTTGCTACAGTTCGTCGTTTCGAGACACCACGTGATGATCGGGTGTGATAGACTCAACGTTCACATACAACGGGTGCAAAACAGTTGCGCACGTGGAACACTCGGGTTAAGCTTGACGAGCCTAGCATGTGCAGACATGGCCTCGGAACACATGAGACCGAAAGGTCAATCATGAATCATATAGATGATATGATTAGCATAGGGATGCTTACCACTGAAACTATACTCAACTCACGTGATGATCGGACTTGAACTAGTGTAAGTGGATCATGAACCACTCAAATGACTAGAGAGATGTACTTTTTGAGTGGGAGTTCTTAAGTAATATGATTAATTGAACTAATTATCATGAACATAGTCTAATGGTCTTTGCGAATTACGATGTAGCTTGCGCTATAGCTCTACTGTTTTTATATGTTCCTAGAGAAAATTTAGTTGAAAATTGATAGTAGCAAACTTTGCAGACTGAGTCTGTAAAATCGAGGATTGTCCTCGTTGCTACGCAGAAGGCTTATGTCCTTAATGCACCACTCGGTGTGCTGCACCTCGAGCGTCGTCTGTGGATGCTATGAACATCCGACATACACGTTGCTGATGACTACACGATAGTTCAGTGCAAAATACTTAATGGCTTAGAAGCAAGGCGCCGAAAACGTTGTAAAACGTCACGGAACATAAGTGATGTTCTAAAGAGATGAAATTGTGATTTCATGCTTGTGCCCTTGTTAAGAGGTACGAGACCTCCAACAAGATTCTTTGTCCACAAAGTAAAGGAGAAAAAGCTCAATCATTGAGCTTGTGCTCAGATTGTCTGAGTACGATAATCACTTGAATCAAGTGGGAGTTAATCTTCCAGATGAGATAGTGATGGTTCTCCAAAGACACTGCCACCAAGCTATGAGAGCTTCGTGATGAACTATAACATATCAAGGATAGATACAATGATCCTTGAGCGATTCGCGATGTTTGACGCTGCGAAAGTAGAAATCAAGAAGGAGCATCAATAGTTGATGGTTTGTAAAACCACTAAGTTTCAAAAAGGCAAGGGCTAGAAGGGATACTTTGTGAAACGGCATAACAATTGCTGCACTAATGAAGAGACCCAAGATTAAACCCAAACCCGAGCCTAAGTGCTTCTGTAATGAGGGGAACAGTCACTGAGGCGGAGCAACTCTAGATACTTGGTAGATAAGAAGGCTGGCAAAAGTCGAAAGAAGTGTATTTGATATACATGATGTTGATGTGTACTTTACTAGTACTCCTAGTAGCATGAGGGTATTGGATACCGGTTCGGTTGCTAAGTGATTAGTAACACGAAATGAAAGCTACGGCATAAACGGATACTAGCTAAAGGCGAGGTGACGATACGTGTTGGAAGTGTTTCCAAGGTTGATATGATCAAACGTCGCACGCTCCCTCTACCATCGGGATTGGTGTTAAACCTAAATAATTGTTATTTGGTGCTTGCGTTAAGCATGAACATGATTGGATCGTGTTTATTGCAATACGATTATTCATTTAAGGAGAATAATGGTTACTCTATTTTCTTGAATATTCACCTTCAATGGTTTATTGAATCTCGATCGTAGTGTTACACATGTTCATGATATTGGTGCCAAAAGATACGAGTTAATGATGATAGTACCACTTACTTGTGGCACTGCCGCTTGAGTCATGTTAGTATAAATTGCATGAAGAGGCTCCATGCTGATGGATCATTGTACTCACCTGATTTCGAATCACTAGTGACATGCAAATCATGCCACATGAGCAAGGCCTTGTTTTCATTGAGATGAAATAAGATAGTAACTTGTTGGAAGTGATACATTTTGATGTATGCAGTCCAATGGGTGCTGAGGCACGTAGTGGATATCATTATGTTCTTACTTCACTGACGATTTGAGTAGATACATGAGTATTTACTTAATGAATCACAAGTCTGAAATGTTGAAAAGTTCAATTCCGTTTCAGAGTGAAGTTGGTCGTAACAAGAGGATAAACTGTCTACGATATGATCATGGAAATGAATATCTGAGTTACGAGTTTTGGTACGCAGTTAAGACAATGTGGAAATTGTTTCGCAGTTCATGCCACCTGGAACATCATAGTGTGATGATGTGTCTGAACGTCATAGCCACGCACTATTTGGTATGGTGCATACTATGATGTCTCTTATCGAATTACCACTATCGTTTATGGGTTATGCATTAGAGACAACCGCACTCACTTTAAATAGGGCACCGCGTATTTCCGTTGAGATGACATAGTATAGACTGAGGTTTAGAGAAATCTAAACTGTCGTTTCTTGAAAGTTTGGGGCTTCGACACTTATGTGAAAAAGTTTCAGTCTGATAAGCTCGAACCCAAAGCGGATAAATGCATCTTCATAGGATATCCAAAACAGTTGGGTACATCTCCTATCTCAGATCCGAAAGCAAAGTGTTTGTTTCTAGAAACGGATCCATTCTCCAGGAAAGGTTTCTCTCGAAAGAATTGAGTGGGAGGGTAGTAGAACTTGATGAGGTTATTGAACCATCACTTCAACCAGTGTGTAGCAGGGCGCGGGAAGTTGTTCATGTGGCGCCTACACCAATTGAAGTGGAAGCTGATGATGATGATCATTGAGCTTCGAATCAAGTTACTACAAACCTCGTAGGTCGACAAGGTCGCGTACTGCTGCAGAGTAGTACGGTAACCCTGTCTTGGAGGTCATGTTGTTGAGCAACAGTGAACCTACGAGTTATGGAGAAAGCGATGGTGGGCCCAGATTCCGACAAATGGCTGGAAGCCAGGAAATCCAAGAGAGGATCCATGTATGAAAACAAAGTGTAGACTTTGAAAGAACTACTTGATGGTCATAAGACTATTCAGTAAAGATGGATCTTTAAAAGAAGACAGACGATGATGGTGATAAGTCACTATTAAGAAAAAGCTCGACTTGTCGCAAAGATGTTTTCGACAAGATCAAACAGTTGACTATGATGAGACTTTCTCACTCGTAGCGATGCTAAAGGTCTGTTAGAATTATGTTAGTTGTTGATGCATTATTTATGAAATAATGCACGTAGGATGTCAAAACATTGTTTTCTCGACGGTTTCCTTGAGAAAACATTGTATGTGATACAACCAAAAGGTTTTGTCGATCCTAAAGATACTAGCAAGTATGCAAGCTCCAGTGATCCTTCAATGGACTGGTGCAAGCATCTCGGAGTTGGAATATACACTTTGATGAGATGATCAAAGATTTTGGGTTTGTACAAGGTTTATGAGAAACTTGTATTTCCAAAGAAGTGAGTGGGAGCACTATAGAATTTTTGATAGGTATATGTGGTTGACATATTGTGGATCAGAAGTAATGTAGAATTTCTGTAAAGCATACAAGGTTGTTTGAAAGAAGTTTTCAAAGGAGTACCTGGATTACACTACTTGAACGTTGAGCATCAAAGATCTATGGAGATAGATCGAAAGCGCTTAATAGAAGTTTCAACAAGATGCATGCCTTGACAAGTTTTTGAAAGAGTTCAAAATAGATCAGCAAAGGAGTTCTTGGTTGCGTTGTGAGGTGTGAATTTGAGTAAGACTCAAATCCCGACCACGGCAGAATAAAGAGAATAGACGAAGGTCGTCTTCTATGCCTTAGCCGTAGAATCTAAAGTATGCCATGCTGTGTACCGCACCTGATGTGTGCCTTGACTCAAAGTAGGTTGAGAGGTACAGAGAGTGATCCATGATTGAATCACTAGCAGCGGTCGAAATTTATCCTTAGTAACTAATGGACTAAGGAATTTTTCTCGATTATGGAGTTGGTTAAAGAGTTTGTCGTAAAGGGTTACGTCAATGCAAGTTTTGACACTAATCCGAATAACTATGAGTAGTGAAACGGGTTCGTATAGTAGAGTAGATATTTGGAGCATTTCCGAATAGCACGTAGTAGCAGCATCTATAAGATGACATAAAGATTTGTAAAGAACGCACAAATCTGAAAGTTTCAGAACCGTTGACTAAAACCTCTCTCACGAGCAAGACGTGATCAGACCCCATAACTATATGGGTGTTGGATTCGTTGGAATCACATGGTGATGTGAACTAGATTATTGACTCTAGTGCAAGTGGGAGACTGTTGGAAATATGCCCTAGAGGCAATAATAAATTAGTTATTATTATATTTCTTAGTTCATGATAATCGTTTATTATCCATGCTATAATTGTATTGATTGGAAACACAATACTTGTGTGGATACATAGACAAAACACTGTCCCTAGTAAGCCTCTAGTTGACTAGCTCGTTGATCAAAGATGGTCAAGGTTTCCTGGCCATAGGCAAGTGTTGTCACTTGATAACGGGATCACATCATTAGGAGAATCATGTGATCAAACGTCGCAACGTAACTGGGTGACTATAAAGATGCTCTACAGGTATCTCCGAAGGTGTTCGTTGAGTTAGTATGGATCAAGACTGGGATTTGTCACTCCGTGTGACGGAGAGGTATCTCGGGGCCCAATCGGTAATACAACATCACACACAAGCCTTGCAAGCAATGTAACTTAGTGTAAATTGCAGGATCTTGTATTACGGAACGAGTAAAGAGACTTGCCGGTAAACGAGATTGAAATAGGTATGCAGATACTGACGATCGAATCTCGGGCAAGTAACATACCGAAGGACAAAGGGAATGACATACGGTATTATATGAATCCTTGGCACTGAGGTTCAAACGATAAGATCTTCGTAGAATATGTAGGATCCAATATGGGCATCCAGGTACCGCTATTGGATATTGACCGAGGAGTCTCTTGGGTCATGTCTACATAGTTCTCGAACCCGCAGGGTCTGCACACTTAAGGTTCGACGTTGTTTTATGCGTATTTGAGTTATATGGTTGGTTACCGAATGTTGTTTGGAGTCCCGGATGAGATCACGGACGTCACGAGGGTTTCCGGAATAGTCCGTAAACGAAGATTGATATATAGGATGACCTCATTTGATTACCGGAAGGTTTTCGGAGTTACCGGGAATGTACCGGGAATGACGAATGGGTTCCGGGAGTTCACCGGGGGGCAACCCACCCCGGGGAAGCCCATAGGCCTTGAGGGTGGCACACCAGCCCTTAGTGGGCTGGTGGGACAGCCCAAAAGGGCTCTATGCGCCAAGAAGAGAAAATCAAGAGAAAAAAAAAGGAGGAGGTGGGAAGGAAGGGGGACTCCCTCCCACCAAACCAAGTCCAACTCGGTTTGGGGGGGAGTCCTCCCCCCTTGGACTCGGCCGACCCCCTTGGGGCTCCTTGATCCCCAAGGCAAGGTCCCCTCCCTCCCACCTATATATATGGAGGTTTTAGGGCTGATTTGAGACGATTTTTCCACGGCAGCCCGACCACATACCTCCACGGTTTTTCCTCTAGATCGCGTTTCTGCGGAGCTCGGGCGGAGCCCTGCTGAGACAAGGTCATCACCAACCTCCGGAGCGCCGTCACGCTGCCGGAGAACTCTTCTACCTCTCCGTCTCTCTTGCTGGATCAAGAAGGCCGAGATCATCGTCGAGTTGTACCTGTGCTGAACGCGGAGGTGTCGTCCGTTCGGTACTAGATCGTGGGACTGAACGCGGGATTGTTCGCGGGGCGGATCGAGGGACGTGAGGACGTTCCACTACATCAACCGCATTCACTAACGCTTCTGCTGTACGATCTACAAGGGTACGTAGATCACTCATCCCCCTCGTAGATGGACATCACCATGATAGGTCTTCGTGCGCGTAGGAAAATTTTTGTTTCCCATGCGACGTTCCCCAACAATGTGTTGTTGCACCACGGGGAAAACAACGGTGCTTGTGACCATGGTTGCAAGGATTTTTTTTACCTTACACATAGTTCGTTAATGCAGTTGTCCGTTGCTTTGAGTTTACACTTTGGGTGGGGCTCGCAACTTAATACCGGCGAGATGTTCTGGATAGATATCTCAAGGTGGATGAATAGTAAGTAGATGCTGATGAATAAATGGTCTACTTGTCTTGGCGTACTACCCATTATTATTGAACCTCCAACTATCAAGTAGCATAATTAGCATTGTGGTGCGTTCATAATTCTGTCAATTGCCCAACTGTAATTTGCTTACCCAAGCATAGTTGTTTATCGCCTTTTTGGAGAGACATCACTAGTGAACATCACGTGACTCCAGTCCATATCACCATCATTGTTTACACCTCCATCATTTACCGTTTTCATTTACTTTTCCGTTGCAATCACTATTACTATTCCCGCTTGTGTTTTGATCCTTTGCAAACTACAAGACCAGAAAGATTGACAACCTCTCTGTACTTGTTGGAAGCAAATTTATTTGTTGTGTGTGCAGGTCCACATCTTCTGCTAGCGCTAGGGTGGGAGACACCTACTTGTTGATCCTAGGAGTCCTACTGGTTCGATAAACCTTACAGTTTCTGTGTGAGGGAAAACTTGTTGTTGACTACATCTCAACCTTCCACTTGGGGTAACCAATGAGGTGCGAGAAGTATATACATCATCTCGTCATCACGAAGGCCCCCGCATTCCTCCCGAGTTGCGGCCCCAAGGCAATGTGCATCAAACGCTGGAAGGTTGCCCCGGTGTTCCGCAGCTCGTAAGGCATACATTCGTAGGAGTACACCCCAAATGGAGAGGGGAAGGTCGTCTTCTCAAGTCCTCCACGGCCATCTTGATCTGGTGGTAGCCCGAGAAGGCGTCCATGAAGCACAGGAGGTCGCAATCCACGGTGGAGTCCATGATCCGGTCGATGCGCGGTAGCGGGAATGGGTCCTGAGGGTAGGCCTTGTTGAGGTCCGTGAAGTCGACACACATGCGCTCCTTCCAACACTTCTTTGGGACAACCACCGAGTTTGTCACCCACTCCGGGTAGCGCACCTCCCTGATGACCCTTTCTTCCTTCAGCTTCCGCACCTCCTGAGCTATGAATGTCTGCTTCTCCGGAGCCTACCTCCTTGCCTTTTGCTTCACCGGACGCGCGTTCGAGCATACCATGAGATGGTGCTCGATGACGTCCCTGGGGAACCCCACAAGGTCGGAGGCAATCCAGGCGAACACGCTCTTGTTCGCCTGAGGAACTCCAACAATGCCTTCTCTTGGTCTTGGGGAAGATTCGTGCCGATGGTGAAGGCGGGGTCAGGCTCCCTTCGTCCACCGGCACTTGCTTCGTTTCTGCACGGTCCTGGGAAAACAGTTGCTTCTTCTTCGCGGGAGCGATGTCGAGGGCGTCTCATGGGTCCCCCGTGACGTGCGACTTGCCTTGGAGTCAACATGCGCACCAGTCGCGGCCTTTCGGGTTAACCCGATCACCCGTGAGGCGTCCTTGATGTCCCCCACGACGGTAAGCACGCCGCCGCTCCCTGGCATCTTGACTACGTTGTAGGACGGGTGCGTCGCTTCCATGAACTGTGCGAGGGCAGGTGATGACGAGATGATGTATATACTTCTCCCACCTCGTTGGTTACCCCAAGTGGAAGATTGAGATGTAGTCAGCATCAAGTTTTCCCTCACACGAAGACTGTAAGGTTTATCGAACCAGTAGGACTCCTAGGATCAACAAATAGGTGTCTTCCACCCCGGCGCTAGCAGAAGACGTGGACCTACACACACACAAATAAATTTGCTCCCAATGAGTACACAGAGGTTGTCAATCTCTCCGGCCTTGTAGTTTGCAAAGGATCAAAACACAAGCGAGAATAGTAATAGTGATTGCAACGGAAAAGTAAATTAAAACGGTAAATGATGGAGGTGTAAACACTGATGGTGCTATGGACCGAAGTCATGTGATGTTCACTAGTGATGTCTCTCCCAAAAGACGATAAACAACTATGCTTGGGTAAACAAATTACAATTGGGAAACTGACAGAATTATGAATGCACCGCAATACTAATTATGCTACTTGATAGTTAGAGGTTCAATAGTAATGGGCAGTATGCCAAGAAAAGTAGACGATTTATTCATCAGCATCTACTTACAAATCATCCACCTTGAGATATCTATCCAGAACATCTCGCCGGTATTAAGTTGTGACCCGACCCAATGTGTAAACTCAAAGCAACGGACAATTGCATTAACAAACTATGCGTAAGGTAAACAATCCTTGCAACCATGGTCACAAGCACCGTTGTTTTCTCCCTGGTGGCAACATCACATCCCCTAGTCTCATGTTTCTGACAATCAAGCTAGACATCAGGGGCATGAACCCACAATTATGCATAACGCTCCCCCTTGGAGTTACAATCTACTACTCGGCCAAAGCAATAAGTAGCAACGGAGAACATGCATGAATCACTAAGGAACATAATATAAAAAGCATAATCAAATATATAGCTCATAACAATCTGAACATAATCTCATAATCCATCGGATCCCAACAAACCGAGCATAGCAATAGCAAGAGAATTACGTACATGCCTTGATCATGTAGGGCAGCTCACAAGGGCTAATCACGGAAGCACAAGATTGGAGAGAAGACATCACATAGCTACTGGTCATGGACTCATGGTCCAAGGAGGACTACTCATGGCACGTCTGGGAAACGTCCATGGCGGTGGAGAAGCTCCCGGAGGTCAATCCTCCCTCTGGCAGGGTGCCGAGAAGAGGTCTCCTAACGCTCCCGATCTTGAAAGCGCTCCGGCGGCGGAACGATGGAGAAATTCGCGATTCTGGATCTAATGGAAGGGTTTTCTCTCGGAGGAGTAAATATAGGCGAAAGGAGGGCACCGGAGGAGGTGGGACCCACCCAAGCAGCCTCTTGGTGCGGCCTAGGGGTGGGACGCGCCCAAAGGTCGCCTGGGCGCCCCGTGGCCCATCTTCGGTGATCTGGAAGCTTCCGGTATGCTGATTTTTATATATTTTTCGGGATTTTTTGGGCTTTGAAAAATTGGGTAAAAGCCCGTGCAAAAAAGACATCAGCGGACAGGAACTGGCACTTGGTGCACTGAGTTAGTAGGTTATTCCAAATATGTGTAAAATGATATAAAAGTGTGGCAAAACATATAATAATGTCACCCAAAAGATCATGGAACAAGGAGAAATTATAGATACGTTTTGGACGTATCAACATCCCCAAGCTTAATTTCTGCTCGTCCTCGAGTAGATAAATGATAACACAATAATTTATGTGGTGACATGCTAACACACATATAAGAACTTCAAAGTAAAGCAAGTGATATATGCAATTCAAGTTGAGATAATAACAAGCAAGAGTCTATATCTAGTATTGAAATTAGCAAAGTAAGAACATAAATGTGCAAGAGCTCTCGTTGTCCGTGACTCGAATGTCTCCAAATGGTGTTTGTGTGCAAGAAGTGGGAGACGGGTTGAGATCATAAAATATATTTTTAATTGAGAACTCAATCTACTAAAATTTCACACTTGGTCTCCTTCGGAATCTTATTTTGACTCATCCCCAGACCACTAGTCAGGCACAAGTAAAAATGATCCTCTCCCTTTTGACTTTGAGCACTCATGCAATGGATGAGTATGAGCAAGATATGTTGGCACTTAGGATGGCAAATAGAATAATGATGGGGAAGGAAGACAAAAAGGTGTGAAAGCCTCACATCAATGAGGACAACCATAGGTGAGAGAAAGCCAAATGATAGATATGATGTGAGGAGTAGGGATTGCCATGTAAAGGATGCACATATGAGCTAAGGTAAGCTCTCTAATGGAACTAGTGGGGGTGCATCCAACTTGTTTGCTCATGAATACCTAGATCTCATTTGAGGAGGCTCATCATTGGAATATGCAAACCAAGTTCTATAGTGTAAGGGTCTCCACATAGTTATGCATGAATGAAAATCTCTATGTAGTACATATATAGCAATGGAGTACGAGTGTGGATCTTTCAAAAGGAATAGTAGTGTTGTCCACCTTCTCTCTTTTTATTTCTTCTCTTTTTATTTTTTTTAAATTTTTTTGTGGCCTCTTTGGCTCTTTCTATTTATCTCTCATTTGTCCTCTTTGGGATCTTTTGTTTTGTCCTCTTTGGGATCTTTCCCTCACTTAAGGGCAACACTCTATGTATTACAAGAATAAAAAGAAGATCATCCCACTTTATAAGAAGTACTCAACATAAAGACAAGTGAAAACTATCATGATGTTCGCAAATGTATGCCTCTACCAATGTAGCAGGATATGCAATGATACTAGCGCGTCATGTAGCAATAATTTGGGCAAGGCCCAATTATCATGCGGCTCTACGATCAAGCAAAAGCATGTATAACATGAAGATCAAGTCATGATATGGTGTATGTTGCATGGCAATGTATCTCGGAAAGGCTATGGAAATGCCTTAGTAGGTAGGTATGGTGGCTGTTTTGAGGAAAGATATAATGAGGCTTATGTATGACAGAGCGTATCATGTCACGTGTTTGGATGCACCGGCGGAGTTTGCACCAACTTTCAATGTTAGAAAGGGCAATGCACGGTACCGAAGAGGCTAGCAAAATATGTATGGTGGAAGTGACAACAATCGAATACTCACATTAGTCCGGAAAACTCATACACTTATTATCGATAACTCTCTATCTAGTTAGGAAATTCACAAAGAGACAAGTACCCCGAGGAGGAGTGTTTGGGGGTTTGGTTATCCTTGCGCATCCTCGACTCATGGTAACGTGAGGGTACTCTATATTCCAACCCCTCCAGAGGTTAGCAATCAATTTAGTAGCTAGAGTTCTCAACTAATTTTTAGTTTTCGGAAAACACATGGATTTTTCCCAAAATACGACACCTATCACTAATAGGCTCAAGCTCTTGGCACCAATAGTCCAAACATTACTCAAATCAATACCTCAAAACTATTGCAAGTTACTACTATACTTAAATAGCAACCTCAGTTACCTACTCATGCAAGACACACAACTCAGTGCAACGAGCCAACTCTCTAAACAAGATAAGAATGATAACTCAAGAGACTTCCAAAAGCAACCTAAATAAAATCTCTAAAAAATAAGCATGAAAACTAAGAGCTAAGCATGACAATAGATATGTAAAGATAACGAACACACAAAAAAGATAAGCATGAAAACCTGTGTTGTGTTCTAGAGTGGAATGGAGCGTGTTTATCTCCCAAACAAGGTAGGCTAGGTTCCGACTTGTTATGAACAGCAAAAAAACTAAAACAAAAAAAAGTAAAGAGCGGGACGCTCCAAGCATAGCACATAACATATGAAGTGATAAAAATATAGCATGGAGATGGACGAACTGATGATTGTTGATAGAGAAGGGGATGCATGGGGGCATTCCCAAGCTTAGACGCTTGAGTCTCCTTGAATATTTCTTGGGGTGCATGGGGTCATCCCCAATATTGAGCGCTTGACACTCATGTATCTTCTTTCATCATCTCCCATCGCATACTTGAAAACTCCCTTCATACGAAACTCATCATAAGCTGATTAGAGTGGTTAGTACCCTTAATAAAGTAATTCATTACCTACTGGAAATAATGATTTTCATGAAAATCTATTGTTTCTCATGATTTCCAAAAGGCTTTTTCAAAGGAAAGCAAGCTTAAGATTTGCAAAATGATGAAAACGCAAAACGTGGCAGAGTCTGTGAAAAACAGAACAACAGGTAGTAAATAATTTATTCGGGGCACTTCTGCAACTCAAATCAAAAAACTCAGAACATATGCTAGAAAGGTAATTATATAAAGCATGCTTTCAAAAAAAATCAGATCTAAAACTTTATTTGGTGATTTTTGGCGAATTGTTCCGTGAGGCAGACATAATCTGTTTCTGGACAGCATGTCACAATTTTTGAACTTTCTTGCAATCGGAGGCTATAACTTGGCACAAAGCTTGGAAATAAATATACAATGATGTTGCCACAGTAGTAACAAGCATCAAGACCACTAAAACAGAAAGTAAAAAACAAATTGGGTTGTCTCCCAACAAGCGCTTTCTTTTATGCCTTTGAGCTAGGCATAATGCAAAAAGATCAAGTTGTATGAGTTGAACCATCATCAAGATCATCAAAGAGCTCTTCAATAGTACAACTAGTTTTAAGAGGACTCTCAAAGATAGGCTTAGTGGCAACACTTCTAGGAACAAAAGCAAAGGTAGTAAGATCAATTGGAATTTAATTTTTAATTCTATTTAACAGAGGTATCTCTTCCAAGGTCTTCACAGTTTCAACACCCCTAACAATAGGTATATTTGTTTTGGGTTGAGGAAGCTTGGGTTCGTGAACAAACTTAGGTCCCTTCCTTGAGGGGGTTTCTACCTTTTTAGTCTTGATGGATGATAGAGTAGTTCTACAGTTTCAATAATATCCTCGATCTTATCAATCCTAGAAGGATCCACATCATGGGATTTAAGGGTCTCCAAAGTTTCGTAAATTTTGTTCATGGGGCTACCAAGTCTATTTAAGTTACCTTGAATCCTACGATCCAGTTCATTTATTTTGCCCATTCTTGGCATATTTAGCTCTATATTCTCAATTTTACTCATAATGTGAGCTAAAGTGATATCATCTTTTATGTTAACAATAGGTGGGATTCCAACAAGATTTTCCATAACATTAAGAGACTCCCAAATGGGAGCTTTCAAGAAATTCCCACCTATCGCCGTGTCTAGAACAAACCTATTCCAAGAAGTAATACCAACATAAAAATTTCTAAGCAAAATAGTGGTGGATTGCTTCTTGGTGGCTCTATCTTGAGAAATTTTAATTCTATACCAAGCATCTTTCAAACTTTCTCCAACCCTTTGTTTGAAGGTGAGAATCTCTCCTTCGGGTGCAACACTAGAGGTAAAGGATTCAGACATACTGACTAAAGGAAGCAAAGCAACTAATTTTTTTTAGTTTTTGGTATAAGACTCTAAAGCAAAAACTATAAAGCAAACTAACAAGACTAGAAAACAAAGGTAAAAGTGTTGGGGAACGTAGCATAAATTCAAAAAAATTCCTACGCATATTCAGATCTTCCTATCGAGAGACTAACAACGAGAGAGGGGTGAGAGCATCTTCATACCTTTGAAGATCGCTAAGCGGAAGCATTACTAGAACGCGGTTGATGGAGTCATACTCGCGGCGATTCAGATCGCGGTGTGATTCCAATCTAGTGCTGAACCACGGCACCTCCGCGTTCAACACACATGCAGCCCGGTGACGTCTCCCGCACCTTGATCCAGCAAGGAGGAGGGAGAGGTTGGGAAAGATCTCCGGCAGCACGACGGCGTGGTGTCAATGGAGAGATGAGGTCTCCCGACAGGGCTTCACCAAGCACCGGCAGAGAGGAGGAGAAAGAAGAGGAGGGATGCGCCGAGAGAGAGGGAAAAGTCTATCTCCAACAGCACCCAAACCCCCACTATTTATAGGAGGAGGGGAGGGGGCTGCGCCACCCCTAGGGTTCCCCCCTAGGTGGTGCGACAGCCACCAGATGGGAGAGGGGGCGGCGGCCAGGGCAGGGAAAGGGGGGGGCGCCCTAGGAGGGCCTTGAGCCTCCCCTGCGCCTAGGGTTCCCCCTCCCTACCTCTCTGGTGCGCATGGGCTGGGTGGGGGGCGCACCAGCCCACCTAGGGGCTGGTTCCCTTCCCCACTTGGCCCATCTAGCCTCCCGGGGTCGTTGCCCCCTTTCGGTGGACCCCCGGGGCCACCTCCGGTGGTCCCGGTACGTTACCGGTGACGCCCGAAACACTTCCGGTGTCCGAAACCATCCGTCCTATATATCAATCTTTACCTCCGGATCATTCCGGAGCTCCTCGTGACGTCCGGGATCTCATATGGGACTCCTAGCAACTTTCGATAACCTCATATAACAATTCCCTATAACCCTAGCGTCATCGAATCTTAAGTGTGTAGACCCTATGGGTTCGGGAGACATGCAGTCATGACCGAGACACCTCTCCGGCCAATAACCATCAGCGGGGTCTGGATACCCATGGTGGCTCCCACTTGCTCCACGATGATCTCATCGCATGAACCACGATGTCAAGGATTCAATCAATCTCGTATACAATTCCCTTTGTCCGTCGGTATAGAACTTGCCCGAGATTCGATCGTCGATATACCTATACCTTGTTCAATCTCGTTACCAGTAAGTCTCTTTACTCGTTCCGTAGCACATCATTGTGTGACTAACTCCTTAGTCACATTGAGCTCATGATGATGTTCTACCGAGTGGGCCCAGAGATACCTCTCCGTCACACGGAGTGACAAATCCCGATCTCGATTCGTGCCAACCCAACAGACACTTTCAGAGGTACCCGTAGTGCACCTTTATAGTCACCCAGTTACGTTGTGACGTTGGATACACCCAAAGCACTCCTACGGTATCCGGGAGTTGCACAATCTCATGGTCGAAGGAAAAGACACTTGACATTAGAAAAGCTTTAACATACGAACAATACGATCTAGTGCTAAGCTTAGGATTGGGTCTTGTCCATCACATCATTCTTCCAATGATGTGATCCCGTTATCAATGACATCTAATGCCCATGACCAGGAAACCATGATCATCTATTGACTAACGAGCTAGCCAACTAGAGGCTTGCTAGGGACACATTGTGATCTATTTATTCACACATGTATCACTGTTTCCTGTTAATACAATTATAGCATGAACAATAGACGATTATCATGAACAAGGAAATATGATAATAACCATTTTATTATTGCCTCTAGGGCATATTTCCAACAAAAAGATAGCGTGCAACTCCCCTATGTTGAAGACTGGAGTCCCCAGCAACGGCGCCAGAAAACTTTGCTTGATGACGAGATGATGTATATATTGCTCGCACCTTGTTGGTTACCCCAAGTGGAAGGTTGAGATATAGTCAGCAGCAAGTTTTCCCTCACACGAACACTGTAAGGTTTATCGAACCAGGAGGACTCCTAGGATCAACAAGTAGGTGTCTTCCACCCTGGCGCTAGCAGAAAACGTGGACCTGCACACACACAAATAACTTTGCTCCCAACAAATACATAGAGGTTGTCAATCTCTCTCGCCTTGTAGTTTGCAAAGGATCAAAACACAAGCGGGAATAGTAATAGTGATTGCAACGGAAAAGTAAATGAAAACGGTAAATGATGGAGGAGTAAACAATGATGGTGATATGGACCGGAGTCACATGATGTTCACTAGTGATGTCTCTCTCCCAAAAGACGATAAACAACTATGCTTGGGTAAACAAATTACAGTTGGGCAATTGACAGAATTATGAACGCACCGCAATGCTAATTATGGTACTTGATAGTTAGAGGTTCAATAGTAATGGGCAGTACGCCAAGACAAGTAGACCGTTTATTCATCAGCATCTACTTACTATTCATCCACCTTGAGATATCTATCCAGAACATCTCGACGGTATTAAGTTGCAAGCCCCACCCAAAGTGTAAACTCAAAGCAACGGACAACTGCATTAACGAACTATGCGTAAGGTAAACAATCCTTGCAACCGTGTTCACAAGCACCGTTGTTTTCTCCCTGGTGGCAACAACACATCTCGTAGTCTCATGTTTCTGTCACTCAAGCTAGACATCGAGGGGCATGAACCCATAATCATGCATAACGCTCCCTCTTGGAGTTACAATCTACTACTCAGCCAAAGCAATAAATAGCAACGGAGAATATGCATGAATCACTAAGGAACATAATATAAAAGGATAATCAAATATACATAGCTCATAACAATCTGAACATAATCTCATAATCCATCAGATCCCAACAAACCGAGCATAACAATAGCAAGAGAATTACATAGATGCCTTGATCATGTAGGGCAACTCACAAGGGCTAATCATGGAAGCACAAGATTGGAGAGAAGACATCACATAACTACTGGTCATGGGCTCATGGTCCAAGGAAGACTACTCACGGCATGTCCGTGAAGCGTCCATGGCGGTGGAGAAGCTCCCGGAGGTCAATCCTTCCTCCGGCAGGGTGCCAGGAAGAGGTCTCCAGACGCTCCCAATCTCGAAAGCGTTGCGGCGGTGGAACAATGGAGAAATTCGCGATTCTGGATCTGATGCAAGGGCTTTCTCTCGAAGGAGTAAATATAGGTGAAAGGAGGGCATCGGGAAAGTGGGACCCACCCAGGCGGCCTCTTGGCACGGCCAAGGGGTGGGCCGCGCCCACAGGTCGCCTGGGCGGCCCCTGTCCCCCCTCTGGCCCATCTTTGGTGATCTGGAAGCTTCCGGCACGCTCATCTTTATATATTTTTCTCGAGATTTTTCGAGCTTCGGAAAACTTGGTAAAAGCTCGTGCAAAAAAAGACATCAACAGACAGGAACTGGCACTGGGTGCACTGAGTTAGTAGGTTAGTCCAAATATGTGTAAAATGATATAAAAGTGTAGTAAAACATATAACAATGTCACCCAAAAGATCATGGAACAAACATAAATTATAGATACGTTTTGGACGTATCAGCGGGGTAGCCTAGTATAGCATTGTACGAAAGATGGATGCGAGCGACGTCGAAGTCAATTCGCTCGGTGCGGAAGTTGGAGCGGGTGCCGAACGTAACAGGGAGACGGATCCGTCCGACGGGGACGACGGATCCCGCCACGACCCCAGACAAGGACTTCGATGGCGTGAGCTGCTTTCGGGGTAACCGCAGCACGTCGAAGACCTCTACCAAGGTGACGTTGAGGCCCGCGCCTCCATCGTTAAGGGTCTTGGAGACAGCTACACCGGAGATGGTCGGCGTGCACAACATGGGAAGCACCCCAGCGGCCGTCGTGGCTTTAGGGTGGTCATCGGGGCCGAAGGTTATGTTGACTTCTCGCCCCACACGGCGTTCCGGGGGCTCGGCCCTTAGGCATGTCGTTCCCCCGCGGTGCAGGAAACGCTTGACATGGCGGTTGGAAGGTGGCGCTTGCGATCCGCCGAGGATGCAGGCGACCGCAGGGGCGGTCCTACCTGCTAGGACGCCGCCCGCCATCGCGGGCTGGCGGTTGTCGATGGTTGCACTTGCCATAGTGTTGCTAGGCCGAGATCTGGTTCCTGCCGTTGGCGTGGAGGCTCCGACATGCGCCCCCTACCTAGCGCGCCAAATGTCGGATTTCAGGTTCTGCAAAACCCCAAGGATTCGATCTCAGGGGTGCGCGCAGAGACCACACAACAGATTCAGGTTTCCAGACTCGCTACGCGTTTGGTAAGGCTAGGAACTCACGCGAAGGTGAGTAGAACTCAGAACACAGTAGTTTACCCATGTTCGGGCCGCTGCGAAGCGTAAAACCCTACTCCTATTTTGGTGGATTGTCTCTCACGGAGGTTGATGGCGAGATAGTACAATGCTTTCATGCCTTCGGAGGCCAAGTGGCTAAGTGTGTTGTTCTAAGGTTCCTCTGATGATCTCTCTCCTCTCAGGTATCATACCCTCTCTATTTATAGTGGAGGCCAGGATCCTCCTCCCTTATCGTAGGCGGGAAGGGATCCCACAACGGCTAGTTTTGGTGGGAGACAAAGGAACATGCTTCCCTTGTCAAAAGTGGTCTTCGGCTGCAAAGTAACTATACGCGTTGCTGGGGAAGGCCTGCGGTGACGTCTGCCCTACCAACGGGTGACAACGGCTTGGTTGCACCAGAAGGGAAACTTTTGGAAGATGCCTTTGGGGTCCATGCAGGCTCTCGCCCTTCTTTGCACCAAAGGGGGACTGCACTGCTCAGCCATCTGCGGGTCGCCTGTCCACCTTCTACGTCATCCTTGACTCCTAAAGCCGAGCCCTGCCTCGGAATGTCCGCCGCTCCGGAGGGGTCCTGAGTAGGCCCCTGTGGGTCTTGATTCCATTCCTCCTCGTGAGGCTTGGCCCCTCACGAGGGCCCTGCCGTGCCTGCTGGTGCTTGATTGATGGGGTGGGCCAGCCCTGGGCCACACACAAGCAAGTGTGGGTACCCCCGTTCCCAGGACGCCGACAGTCATAAACAACAACACATAGGCATACACTTTCAATTCATAAATTATTGACATAGTATAGATTGTAGAGATAATTTTGAGTTTACACATATTTTATATGGGTACATGGATATGGGTTATATGATCCCATACCCGTACCCGCTCTACCCGATGAATTTCAGATTTTTCTAATTATATATCCATGGGTAAGTTTTTGTCCCATACCCTTACCCTAATAGGGTTTTTTTACCCGCATGGTACGTGGGTAATGGGTACCCATTGCCATTCCTAACACTAAGGCACGATGCATTAACTTTTACCTCATTTTTTGTTTTTTGTTTTTTGTCTTGAATAAAGAAATCAACCAATAAGAGACGTGGGGCGTGTATGTTTTTAATAACTTGAGACTAACTAGCACGACATGCAGTGGTTAATTCATTGCATGTAATGGTATTAATTACCAAGTTAACATAATTTGTCTTGTTTTCCTCTCCGTCTTGGTTGCGTGCACAACCTAAGATGACTTATATACCGAGACGGAGGGAGTAGTTAACATGTATAAGGCTGGTTGTAATGGGGAGTATCATGCACTAGTATCATATGATACTACACCGTAATGCATAGTATCATCTGTTAGTATCATATGATAGATCATTTATTGACATGCATGACACATAGTAGCACAACATTTAATATGATACGGTATCATGATATGATACTCAACCATCTCTTTCTTCATTTAATTCTATGCCATCTCATCAAAATTGTTTAGTTGACATGCATGATACTAGCTATGGTACTCCTATTACGACCAACCTAATACTACCTATAATACTTTCATTATGACTAGTCTAATAAGCTTATAATAGTACAACGGACCGGAGGAAGTAAAACCAAACAATGTTTGGAGATATGTGGGAATTTAAGGGCCTGTTTGGTTTTAATAAGTCAGGTGACTTATAAGTCAGGTGACTTAAAACCAGTGACTTATAAATCACGCCTATTTGCTTGTCATATGACTTATAAGTCACGTGACCACACAAAAGGTGGTTGTAGCGACCAGACCTCAATCAGTCAAGTCTCTATGCATCTATGTCATCCCTGGATCGGTATGCTGACACGCACAGTACTTTGATGGGTATTATAACAGAGTAGCAATCACACACATATTACATCGAAAGTCTCAAAGAGAACTTATTACAATAATATGGCCTAAGGCCATCTAAATATGATAACAGTGGAAGGCTTGGAAGATAAAGTAGGTCCATCAACTCCAACGACATAGCTGAGTACAAAACAACGACCTATGGCGCTTACTCGATATCTGAAAAGTCTGCAACATGAATGTTGCAGCCCGAAACGGGTCAGCACATGGAATATGCTGGCAAGGTAACACATAGAGAGTGAACAGAATAAAAGCTATCTCTACATGCATACTTGGCTGGTGGAAAGCTCTATGGTTAACGATTTTGCATAAAGCCAAATTTCTTCCTATATTAGTGGAACAAAGTTTATTTAACTACGTTGTTAGTTATTAAACAATGAGAAGGTTCCTCCAACTCAAACCCAAAAATAATCATCATTAACCTGCAAATTAATTTAGAGTGTTGAGATACACATGAAAAATCCAAGAACCAGATACTCAAAATGTCCATAATCGGGGACACGGCTAATCATGATTAGTTTGTACATTCTGCACAGGTTGTGCACTTTGCCCACAAGACTCGAAATACATCCATGGTCGGAGATTCGAGACACAGTCTTTCTGAAGCATTAACTCTCTACTTCTGGGTAGACCGTACCACCTATACCCTCTACATCTGCTAGTCTACCACTTCGAGAGCTTCACATAACTTACTCAACTATGCTAGAGCCCATAATAGCTTGCGGCTGCACATGTAAGTTTCAGGTATGAATAGTCTTATGATCCCTTTGAACCTGGGTGGCGGACCTTAGGATGATCACACGGTTCCCCCGAGATATCCTGACAGCCACCGGGGATTCCAGGGTGCCTCAAGCAATCCACCCATATGTGTATTTAAGTAGACACCTTAAGTTAACCTTTAATTAACAATACTGACATCTGTCATGGAATCACTCACCCAATAACGTCTACTAGCATAGCATAGCAATAATAGCATAACATAGAAGTAACTCCCAAAAGTTCGATAGTAAACAGGTAATATGTTCTACCTATGTATCTACTTCCCAATACTCACATGTTAATTAGATCCTAACCATGCAATGTGTGAGGGTGGATCTAATGCAATAAAACTAGGTAATAAGGGATATGATCAAAGTGTTACTTGCCTTGCTGATGATCCGCAAAACCTAGGGACTCGTAGTAGCACGCTTCACAATCCGGGTATTCTATCGCAACAAACAATAGCACACATAAGCAACAATATAGATGCACGGGTAAAATCGAATAAGATCTAACCATAAAGTTCAAGTAAAGAACTTCGGTTTGCAAAAAGAATCAAATCAAACGGATCAACGAAACTCAAACTGCCAAAGAAACGAGATTCATTTACTAATCTGGACTAAAGTCAAAATTTTATTTATAAAAATCTTGTGCAAGTGGATTAATCGAAAAGATATTTTCGTGATGAAAATCTGGGCGTTTGAATCACCTGATTCCGATAAACGAGCGAAAAGTTAAACTAAAACAAAATTCGGATCAGGAATCGCGATCGAAATTAATTGCGGAAAAATCCCCGAAAATAAATCTGACGAACAAGCGGACGAACGAACGTTCGACGTCTGAAATTAATTAACGAAAGTGTTCGTTAAAACAAACATACGGACGAACGTCCGTTAATTAAGTAAACCAAAAAAAATCTGAGAATTTGTTTTCTACCTCGGGCGGCGTGCTCCGGCGAGTGGCGGCGACCACCGACGGCGGCGAGCGGCGGCTAGGGTTTGTGAGCAAGGGGGGCGGCTTATATAGGCCTCCGGGGTCGGTTCGTTTTTTTAATCGGACGAGATAGAAAATTAAAACGGAAGTCCATAGGAACTCCGATTAGGATGAAACAAATTTTGCCAAACTCTTAAAAATGAGCTCTACAACGTGGACATTTTTAAAAGGCCGAAATAATTTTTTGAAAAACGCGTATTTTCGTAAATCAAATAAAATAGCAAATAAAATCCAAATAAAAATTATTATTTGGCTTTAATATTTCCTCTCAAATATTTCTAAATTTTGGGAAAGTCATTTTATCCCCTCTCTCATATTTTTATATATGAAATATTTGAAGAGAAAAATAAATAAAACCAATGATCCTCTTTTCATTATTTGAGAAAATCCCAATATGAAAATAAATAAATTCCCAACTCTCTCCAAGGGTCCTTGAGTTGCTTAGAATTTGTTTGGATCAGCAATTATGCAAATAAAATATGATATGCAAGATGCTCTAATGCAATAACATTCCAAGTTGGAAATTTGGGATGTTACAAACCTACCCCCTTAAGATGAATCTCGCCCTCGAGATTCGGGTTGGCTAGAAAATAGGTGCGGGTGTTCTTTCCGTAGATCCTCCTCTCGTTCCCAGGTGGCTTCTTCCTTGGTATGGTGGCTCCATTGAACTTTGCAAAACTTGATAACCTTGCTGCGTGTGACTCGGCTGGCATACTCGAGGATCTTCTCTTGTTTCTCCTCGTAGGTTAAATCACTATCCAACTGAATTGCTTCCAATGGTACTCTATCTTTTAGAGGAATATCGGCCATCTCTGCGTGGCACCTTTTCAACTGGGAAACATGGAAGACATCATGAACTCCCGACAATCCTTCCGGCAATTCCAACTTGTAAGCAACTTCTCCCATATGTTCCAGAACTTTGTATGGTCCCACAAAACGCGGTGCTAATTTTCCCTTAACTCCAAAACGCTTAACTCCTCGAAGTGGGGACACGCGAAGATAAACTCTGTCTCCGACTTCATGAACTATTTCCTTGCGTTTTAATTCCGCATAGCTCTTCTGTCTGGACTGGGCTACCTTCAGTCTATCATGAATCAACTTAACCTTTTCTTCAGATTCCCTAATCAAATCTGGTCTGAACAGCTGACGGTCTCCAACTTCGTCCCACAACAACGGTGTCCTACACCTTCTCCCGTACAAAGCTTCGAAAGGGGCCATCTTTAAACTGGCTTGATAGCTGTTGTTGTAGGAGAACTCTGCGTACGGCAAATTGTCGTCCCAACTAGATCCATAATCTAGTGCACAAGCTCTCAGCATGTCCTCCAGAATCTGGTTGACTCTCTCGGTCTGTCCATCTGTCTGTGGATGAAAGGCTGTACTGAACTCTAGCCTGGTTCCCAAGGTTTCATGCAACTAATTCCAGAACTTTGAGGTAAACTGGGTTCATCTATCTGATACAATGTCTCTCGTAACTCCATGCAGACATACGATCCTGGTCATGTATATCTTCGCCAACTTAGCATTATTGTAAATAGTCTTTACTGGGATGAAATGAGCTACCTTCGTCAAACGATCGACTACAACCCAAATCGAGTCATAGCCTAAACGCGTTCGGGGTAATACCGTGATGAAATCCATGCCTAGCTTGTCCCACTTCCATTCGGGTATCGGCAATGGCTGTAGCAATCCTGCTGGCTTCTGATGCTTTGCCTTCACTCTCTGACAAACATCACAAACTGCCACACACTCCGCAATATCCCTCTTCATTCCAATCCACCAGAAACTGTCTTTCAAATCCAGATACATCTTGGTATTTCCTGGGTGAATCGAACACGGCGAATCATGTGCCTCCTGCAGAATCAACTTCCTGATCTCAGGGTCATTGGGCACATATACGCGATCCTCAAACCATGAGGTATCGTGCTCATCCTCACGAAATCCTTTGGCCTTTCCCTTGCTCATTCCTTCCTTTATCTCGAAAGTCTCTGTGTCAGACTTCTGAGCTTCTCTGATCTTACTCATCAGGGTAGACTAATTTCCAATGCTGCTACATAACCCTTCAGAACTATCTCCAAGCATAGCTCGCGAAGATCTTCGGCCAACTCCTCGGGCAATCCTTTGGTTATGAGTGTATTGACATGACTCTTGCGGCTTAACGCATCGGCTACTACATTTGCCTTTCCGGGATGATAGTGCAATCTCATATCATAATCCTTGATGAGTTCCAACCATCTCCTTTGTCCGACATTCAACTCCTTCTGAGTGAAGATATACTTCAAACTCTTGTGATCCATGTATACTTCACAATGGTTTCCAATGAGAAAGTGTCTCCACGTCTTCAGTGCATGCACTACGGCTGCTAACTCCGGATCATGAGTAGCATAGTTCAACTCATGGGGTTTAAGTTGTCGTGAAGCATACGAAACAACTCTTCCCTCCTGCATCAGCACTGCTCCGAGTCCTCGACGAGAAGCGTCGCAATACACTTGATAATCCTTGCGTTGATCTGGAAGAATCAACACTCGGGATGTAACCAAGCATTTCTTCAACTCCTAGAAACTGGCTTCACATTCCTCAGTCCAATTGAACTTGGTGTCCTTCTTCAGCAACTCCGTCATGGGCTTTGCAATCTTTGAGAAATTCTCGATGAACCTCCGGTAGTATCCTGCGAGTCCAAGAAAACCCCGGATCTCTCCAACTGTTGTGGGGGATTCCCAGGTTGTCACAGTGTCAACTTTGGCGGGGTCTACTGCTATTCCTTCTCTCGATATAACGTGTCCGAGGAAACCAACTTCCTTCAACCAAAACTCACACTTGCTGAACTTGGCATATAACTGATGTTCCCTGAGCTTCTCAAGTACCAAACGCAAATGCTCCTCATGCTCCTCGTCATTCTTCAAGAAGACCAGAATATCATCAATGAACACCACGACGAACTTATCCAAAAACTCCATAAATACATTGTTCATCATGTTCATGAAATAGGCAGGTGCATTGGTCAGACCAAATGACATAACAGTATATGGTCTCTTGGATATTGGTCATGTGCCTGGCAAAAGCTCAATCAAAAACTCAATGTCTCTGTCCGGTGGCATGCCTGGCAACTCCTCTGGAAATACATCAGGGAAATCCTTCACCACTGGTACTTCCTCCTGTACAACTCCTGATAAGGAATTTACTCGAGTCCTCTTCGGTATATGCTGGGATACATATTTAATCCTTCTTCCTTCCGGGGTGGTGAGTAAAATCGACTTACTGGCACAGTCAATGTTCCCTCCATACTTCGATAACCAATCCATACCTAATATTACATCCAGTCCTTCTGACTCCAATACTATTAGGTCTGAGGGAAACACGTAATTACCCATCCTTAAAGGTATCCGATCACACCTTAGGCTAGCCATATATTCTGCTCCTGGCGAGGTTACTAACATGGGTGACCTAAGGGCTTGGGTTGGCAGGTTATACTTATCCACAAATCCCCTTGATATGTATGAATGTGATGCACCAGTATCGAAAAGAACAATTGCAGTAAATGACTTAACCAGAAACTTACCTACTACTGCATCAGGTTGTGCTTCAACCTCCTCCACGCTAACGTGGTTCACTTGTCCCCTGTTGAAGGGGTTGGGCTTCTTCCCAGAGCTGTCATTGCCATTCCCATTCTTTGCTTCGGGACACTCGGTGGCATAATGTCCCTCCTTCCCGCACTTGAAACAAGTAATGTGACTTGATCCTTCTTGGCGGGCGTTGCTGGGGTGGAATGGTTCCGTCCATTGCTTCCTCCATTACCATTCGCATTCCTGGGGCCACTATGATTATGTGAACCCCCTCCATGGGAATGATTTCCCCCATGGTTGTGGTGAATGTGCCCTCCCGAGTTCGGGGTAAAACGGGGCTTCTGCTGAGCTCCAGAATTGCTGCTGCTTCCCTTCAATCATGAGAGCTTTGTCTACCAACTCCTGGTAGTTGTTGAAGGTTGCCACCATCAACTGCATGCTCAGCTCATCATTTAGTCCTTGCAGGAACTTCTCCTGTTTAGCGGCATCTGTAGCAATGTCATCAGGGGCATAACGTGCTAGCTTGCTAAATTCCTCCACATACTGGCCAACAGGGCGCCCTCCTTGGCATAAGTTGCGAAACTCACGCTTCTTCATGGCCATAGCTCCTGCTGAAACATGGGTGGTGCGAAAAGCTTGCTGAAACTGCTCCCATGTGACAGTGTCAACGGGGTAAGTGGCTATGAAATTCTCCCACCATGATGGTCCGGGTCCATCTAGCTGATGTGCGGCAAAATGCACTCTTTCCGCATCTGAGCATCGTGCAGTGGTTAACTCCCTTCCAATCTTGCGGAGCCAATCATCTGCAACAATCGGCTCGGTGCTACTAGAGAACACCGGCGGATTTAGCCTTAAAAAACGGGCTAAGTGATCAACAAGTGGTGGTGGTGACGGAGGGTTGTTGTTGTTGTTCCCTTGATTCCGATTCTGGACTAGGATCTGCATTAGGGCATTCTGCTGCTGGATCAATTGGGTGATCTATGGCGGGAAAACAAATTCGGGTTCACGTCTCGGAGGTGCCATCTGAGGGGTTTAGAAAAGATGAGAAAATAGAATAGAGTGAGGTCTAAAGAGAAAACACTACCCATATGCTCATGAGACAAACACAATCATATCACTCAATCAATTTCAAACAAGAGCATACAAACGATCTATCTAACGTTCACAAAAGTGCTCAACTAATATTTACATGGGGAAATACTGCTACTAATATGGTGGTCGACTAGAAGTTTTGATCGGCGGAAGACTCCATGATATCAGCTCCAGCTTCATCAACGTAGTCATCATCTTTTTCATCAGGGTCGCAATCGGTGTCGTCGATGATGATGAAGCTCTTTGGGCTAGGGGGAACATCTTCATCTCCTCCTATCGTGGGCTCCGTCATGAAGACTTCTAGCTTCTTAATCAAATCGTCATTCTTCTCCACAAGTGTCGTCATCTCCTCCTCGTAGCCATCTCGTGTAGACTTGAGTTCTTCCTCTAGCTCCTTGATCCTCGTCATTGCCTTCTGTAAAGTATCCATACTCTCATACATCTGATTCTCTTGGAGTCGAATGTGCTGGTTCAATTCCTGGATGTAAGAGGCAACGGATCTGTCCCTCCCGGTGATGACTATCTCACCCTGGTCGTCTCGGCGTCCACAAATCTGGTAGATAGTATCTTTGAGATCCGCGTGATAAACTTCTCCAATGTGTCCCATGGTAATTTGGGCTGCCATGCTCTTTCCTATGCCCCAGGTTGGTGCATTAAAGGAAAACTCTATGGGCTTAGTGACTGGCATGAACGTCCTTCCTGGAACTTGAACTCGAACCTTCCAACGCTCCTCTTCTGGTAGGGTGGCGATGAAGGTCCCGGTGAAGCTTGGTAGTTCGATGTTCAGGTACTTAGTGGCTTCCTTCAAGTGTCTTCCAAAAGGTGTGTCCTCATCCGGTTGAGTAAACTTGCTCCTTTTATCCACCATCCTATAGATTTCAAAGGGGAGATGAGTCAGAAAATGAGAAGAGAGGAGTGACCTATGGTTTTAGCTTAGTGGTCGTGTCCTACAGTCAACGTGTGCTCTGATACCACCTCTCTAGCGACCGGACCTCAATCAGTCCAGTCTCTATGCATCTGTGTCATCCCTAGATCAGTATGCTGACACACACAGTACTTCGATGGGTATTATAACAGAGTAGCAATCACACACATATTACATCGAAAGTCTCAAAGAGAACTTATTACAATAATATGGCCTAAGGCCATCTAAATATGATAACAGCGGAAGGCTTGGAAGATAAAGTAGGTCCATCAACTCCAACGGCATAGGTGAGTGCAAGACAACGACCTATGGCGCTTACTCGATATCTGAAAAGTCTGCAACATGAACGCTGCAGCCCGAAACGGGTCAGCACATGGAATATGCTGGCAAGGTAACACATAGAGAGTGAACAGAATAAAAGCTATCTCTACATGCATACTTGGCTGGTGGAAAGCTCTATGGTTAAAAGTTTTGCATAAAGCCAAATTTCTTCCTATATGTGACAGCCCGATGCAGACGTTCCAGAAGATTCCCCTTTATTTCCGTTTCCGTCGTCTGGTTATCTTATTTTGTTGCATCGTCATTTAGTTTGCATTGTTGCATCATACATGGCATCTTGCATCGTCTGTCACGTGTGGTGTATTGAGTGTTGTGCTTCGAGTGATCACCGAGTCGTAGAGCGATAGTAGTTCCCCCTCTCTCCCCTCTTATTTCATTTTTTTTGTGGTTTTGCTAAAGTTCCGTTTTAACCCCTTTTAAAAATCGTCTTCTTTTAAAATCATTTTATTAAATGTGGGGGCAACCCCTTGGGCTTTCTTTATTTTCTCCTTTTGTTTATTTTAAATCCGTATCATTTTTCTTTTCTATTTTAAAGCGCTTTTATTTTATTCTTTAAATAGAAGAGGTTTATTTTATTCTTCAAAAGATTTTAATTTTAATTCTTCAAAAGGGTTTATATTATTTCTTTTAAAATGGCCAACTATTTCTTATAGTTGGGAATATATATTTTTCAAAAGGGGTCAAAGGCATTTATTTTATTATTTTTGTTAAAAGCCTTTGCCCCCTTAGTTTTCGGCAACCGGTGTTATGTTCCATAAATGAGCGCTCCTAACATGATTGGGGTTGTTATGGGGACCCCCTTGATAATTCGTTTTAGATTAAAGCTGGTCCGGCAAGGCCCAACATTGGTTTTACATTTGCCCAACATAATAATTTTGTTAACACTAAAATGCATAGGGCGTCGTGAACCCGAGGAGTAATTTTACATAAACAGGGGGGGCAGTGCTGATGGTGTTGGTCCCAAATGGTCAGCCTACGGGGCCACCATGGGGAAACTCGAGGTTTGGCACCCGTAGCTAGTTCCATCCGTCGTGTCCTGAGAACGAGATACGCGGCTCCTATCGGGATCGTCGACACGCCGGGTGGCCTTGCTGGATTAGTTTTACCATTGACGAGATATCCTGTGCATCGGGATTGCGGTGATGCTTTGGGTAATCTCAGAGTTGAGGTTTTCAACTAGGGAATCCAACGAGATCGCGAGCTTCGTGATTGAGGATTTCTATGCGGCTTGTGGTAATTTGTTATGGACTAGTTGGAGCACCCCTGCAGGGTTAAATCTTTCAGAAAGCCGTGCCCGCTGTTATGTGGCAACGTGGAAACTTTGTTTAACACTGGTTCTAGATAACTTGAAGATAACTTAATTAAAATTATGCCAACCGTGTGCGTAACCGTGACTGTATCTTTCGTGAGTCCTTCTCCGATCGAGGACACGGTGGGGTTATGCCTGACGTAGGTAGGTGTTCAGGATTATTCATTTTATTATCAGTAGTTCACGTCCGTTATGCGTAGATCTTCCCCCTCTTATTTCTTGTACTCGTAAGTTTAGCCACCAAATACATGATTAGCCGCTACTGCAACCTCACCACTTAACCATACCTCACCCATTAAGCTTTGCTAGTCTTGATACCTTTGGAAATGAGATTGTTGAGTCCCCTGTGGCTCACAGATTACTACAACACCAGTTGCAGGTACAGGTAAAGGTTATTTGACGTGAGCGCGTTGATTGTTCATTTGGAGTTGCTTCTTCTTCTTCATCATCGATCTAGGATGGGTTCCATGCCGGCGGCCTGGGATAGCAAGGATGGACGTCGTTCTTCTTTTCTCGTTTGTTTTTGTCCGTAGTCCGACCCTGCTCTTACTCTTGATGAATATGTAATGTACTGATGTGACTCTGATGTAGCTTGTGGCGAGTGTAAGCCAATTATATATATATATATATATATATATATATCTTCTTTTCAGTACATGTACTTGTAACGATATCCATTCTTGCAACACGACGAGATGCGCTTCTATCCCTGACGTGGCCTTCATGCCAAATTGAGGATAGGGTTGCATCTTGGGCGTGACAAGTTGGTATCAGAGCAGTACCGACCTAGGAGCCCCCTTGATTGATCGAACTTGGCCGAGTCGAGTCTAGTGAAAAACTGCTTTGAGTCTAGTTATATATCGGAGAGTAGGATTCTTTTTTCTCCTCTTCTATGCTCTGGTGAGGAATTTCGACGTAATAATTTATTCTACTCCTCTTCTCACTCAATTTTTTTTTAGGATCACGCGGATTTTTTTGGAATCTATATGATGCCGATGTGACGGAGTTCTGTCTTGGTGCTTCCTATCTGCTTTGAGTTTCAGGGGAGTTGAGCTCCAGGGGATTCTCGAGCACATCGTTATCATTCAGATTTCTTAGTATCTCAGAACGAAGGATGTTCGTAATTGCTTCAATACTAGTAGTGGCGAGATAACCCCGATGTCCCCAGTACTGGTGCAGATTGTACGGGAGTACTGCCATACTTTGTATCGTTGTGATCACGAGGGTCTGTTGTAGATGAAGGTCCGAGATTCTGGTTGTGTGTTGACGGATGTGATACAGGTGACGGGTTAGTATAGGAGTTGTGTGATATTACTCCTTGTATCCGTGTACCAGATTGCATGACCAGATATTTCGGGAATTCTTAGGTGGGAATTCAAGTAGTTACTTATAGGACGATCTTCCAACAAATTCGTGTTGCTTCGATGTCAAGTGGTGATTTCAGATTTTTTTTCTAAGAGGTGTTCTCATATTTTTATGTGAATGCTAATCCTTTTGCTTAATCAGTTGTCTTATCAATTCTTGTCAACCAGAGTCGTAATGTTAATTCTTTTTCAACCGGTGTGCTTCTCTTCAGTGAATTCAATCCTCTCTAACTTTGCAAGATCATTCTCTCATTTTATTCCGGAGTTCATCTCATCTAGACCAAGTTGTCTTTATTTTCCCCACCCTCCCGCCCTTTTTCTTAGTGATTCAATTTTCATCCAAGAGTTTTCTTTTCATTGTGCTTCCCCTGTCTGTTCTTTTCTCTCTTACCCGGTGATTCGTTGTGAAGATTCTCAGGAGATTCGTGTCATATTTGTTCATTCTTGTCATCCTTACGGGTGAATTTGATTCAATTGCCCGTGTTCATCATATCCTTTTCATCCTCGTAAATTCTTTCCGGTGTTGGAGATTCTTATCAGCCTATGTTGTTATCATTTCTCTCTATTCTATCCGGAGCGTTGAAGTTGTCTCGGAAGTTCTGGTATTCAATCTTTCAATTATTTCGAGGTGCTTAACCTCATCTAGTTCTCTTCATACCGGTGCAATATCTCTCTTTCTAGCAATCTTTTCAATGGTGGTTTCTTTGAGTGGGCCCATAACCCACAGGGTTTTCCCAGGATCTTATATGTCTCTTCTAATTTTCCGGAGATCTCTAAATCTTTTCAACTATGACGTAAGTATGAATTACATCAGTCATATCCCTTCTCCAAGATCTATTGGAATCAAATCTCATATTTGGCTCAACCTTTCATTCTTCTTTATTCCGGAGTGCCTCAGTAATTCTTGGTGTTGTTCTCGTCATCATTCTCAGCTTGCAATTCGAAGGAGTGTTTCTCTCAGTCTTGCTCCACTATTGTGAAGATTTTCATCTCAGCTTCGTGTTATCCTATCATTTGTTCCAATCATGAGTATTCCTTTCTCACTATCCGGTGCTTTTCTGAGTTGTTTTCATTCTCGTTCTTCCGAAGGCCATCATTTCAAAAGACTTCTTTGTTCTCAGCTTTCAGCTTTCATCCTCAATTCTTCTCAATGGTTGTCTCTTCGTTCGTCTCTCGTTTATCCGGTGCCTTGTTCAAATTCTTCTCTCGGTTGGCTCATGATCTCTTCATTCTCATGTATCTCCATTAATTCGCGGTGTTCCCATTCAATTGTGAATTCTTACCGGTGTTTCTTGCAACATTTCTTCTAGTTTGTACTTTATCTATCTCTCTTTAATCTTTTCAAGGGGAATAAGTGTTACCTAAATCCGTTGCTTCTCATCATTTAAACTTGACGAAGGATAAGCATAACATAATTCTTATTCTCGTTCTTCCTTCTTCCAAGAGATTTCAATTCTTCTTCCGAAGGGCTCATGATATCAATTCTTTTCTCAAGTGCCTATCTTCCTTTTCCGGAGTTCCAAGTTCTTTTAAGTATCTCTTTGTGAGGCTTCATCTAAATCTTGGCAAGGCCATAATCTTATTCTTTTCTACCTTCATATTTGTTGCATCATTCAGTTGTATACGGAGGTCCTTCTTGGTGGGTCATCAAGATTTCATTCATTCTGAAGTGTTCTTCAAGATTCCTGTTGGAATACCTCAAGTATTCTTTCTCTTCCATTTTCAGTGCATTGTTCTTCCTTTATCCTTTGAGGTGGTCTTATAGCATTCTTGTTAGTATAGGAGCCTCGAAGAGTTTTCCTTTCAAGTATGAGATAATTAAAACCACCAATTCTTTGATCATGAGATATTTTCAACCCATGATTTCTTCATTGAGCTATCTTGGTTTGGATCTCACCTAAAGCTTTTCCTATGGATTGTTACTATCATGGTGCGTGTCATTAATCCAAGTTTTCAATGTATCCTCTTGGTGTAAGAAGTGTTCATATCTTGTTGCTCCCAATCTATCCTTGTTTCTTTTAGTGGTTGGTTGTCACCTCATATTTGTTGAGATGATTTTCATAAGCCCACTACTATCTTGTTCTTTTCGTTGTTGTTTTTCCAACAACTCCATCCAATTCTTCTTGCAAGGATGCTTGCGAAAGTTCAATTGAGTTAGTAGTTGTCATTCTTTTCTTCGTTCTCTTCTTCCGTATGAGCTAGTTCCTATTCTATTGTTCCGGAGGCATTGTGTTGTTGCTCTTTTGGGTCTATTATGTTGTTCTATCAAGATCATGGTGTTCCCTTGCTCTACTTAGTTGTTTGTGGTGCATATTGTGTAATTCTCTCTTCTTATCGAATTTTTTGTCCCATTTTCCTACTGAAGTGCTGCCGAAATTTTCCGTGAATTCTTGCTTCCTTCTCATATCAGTCCTCATCTCTTTGCAACTTTCAAGGATCGTTGGTTTCGCTCGTTTGTCAAAGAAGCGACTAAGTTTGTACCTCTTGTTCTTTCTCATCCTCTCCCCCCTTTCATTCTTGGATCTCGGGGCGAGATCCTCTTGTAGTGTAGGAGAGTTGTGACAGCCCGATGCCGACGTTCCAGAAGATTCCCCTTTATTTCCGTTTCCGTCGTCTGGTTATTTTATTTTGTTGCATCGTCATTTAGTTTGCATCGTTGCATCATGCATGGCATCTTGCATCGTCTGTCACGTGTGGTGTATTGTGTGTTGTGCTTCGAGTGATCACCGAGTCATAGAGCGATAGTAGTTCCCCCTCTCTCCCCTCTTATTTCATTTTTTTTGTGGTTTTGCTAAAGTTCCGTTTTAACCCCTTTTAAAAATCGTCTTCTTTTAAAATCATTTTATTAAATGTGGGGGCAACCCCTTGGGCTTTCTTTATTTTCTCCTTTTGTTTACTTTAAATCCATATCATTTTTCTTTTCTCTTTTAAAGCGCTTTTATTTTATTCTTTAAATAAAAGAGGTTTATTTTATTCTTCAAAAGATTTTAATTTTAATTCTTCAAAAGGGTTTATATTGTTTCTTTTAAAATGCCCAACTATTTCTTATAGTTGGGAATATATTTTTTCAAAAGGGGTCAAAGGCATTTATTTTATTATTTTTTGTTAAAAGCCTTTCTTTATTTAAAATTTTCTGTCTTAAAAGTTTAAGAAAAAATCAAAAGAGGGAGAGGCCCACTTGGGCCAAGGCCCAACAGACCCGTGCCCTAGCGCCACGGAGAGCGAGGCTCGATCCCCTCTCGTTCTCCTCCCGTTTCCTCCAGCGCCGTCACCCCTCGTCCACCCCTCGTCCTCCCCGTGCTCCTTTCTCCCTTGGTGCGTGCCCATGGCCTCGCCGCCTCTCCTTGTCCCCGCGCAGCCCCAGCCTCGGCCTCCCCTCGACCTCGCCCCTCCCCACGTCAGCGCGCGCCATGTGTCACTTCCCCGCTCGTCTCCCTGCCGCCATGCTCGTCTGGCAGTCGGTCGCCGCCCGAGACGCCCTCTCCTCTGCGCCGCCTGCCGCGCCTCGTCCGTCTCCGCCCCACGCGCCGCCTCTTCCTCGCCGCCGGGATCCCCTCGCCCTAGCTCCGCCGAACCATCTCGCCGCGGTGCCTCACCTCCCTGCGCGAGCTCCTCGTCGCCGCGCTCACCGGCTGCACCGCCTCCGGCAGCCCCGCGCGCCGCCCTCGCCCCGTGCCGCCCGCATCGCACCGCGTGCCGCCGACTCGCGTGCCTGCGTTTTTTTGCTGCTGCCCTATTGCCTTTGCTTTTGCCGCTGACTTGCTTGCCTTGCCAATTGTTGCTGTCGTGTAGCTGCGTTGGTGGTTGATGGCTAAGCTTGCTGTGCCTAGCTGCTTGGAGTTGCTCCTCCTGCTGTCGCCGCTTGCTGCTTGTTGTCCCTGCTTTTGGTGTTGCTGTTTTGTGCTGCTATTGCGTGAAGCTGTTACCTGCCGATGCTGTTGCTAATAGTTGCTTGCTGCTTTGCTTGCCGACCCATGTCGCGATGCATTTTGCTGCCGTATGTTGCTAGCTAGTTGTTGCGTTTTGCTGCTGTTGGTAGGTGCTTGTGCATGCTGTTGCTTTTGCTGCTGCCGTAGGTGTTGCCGAGCTGTAGGAGCTGGCTGTTGGTTCCTATTGTTGTCGCCGTGCCTTGCTGCCAGCTAGCTAGCCCAGCTTGCAGGTGCTGGTTGCTCTTGCATTTGGCTGTTGCTCCTGCTAGATATTAGTTGCTGCTTGCCGTATTTGCATTGCCAGTACTAGTAGCTGTCGTTGTTAGATGCCTTGTTGTAGCTGCCATATAGGTTTAGTTGCTTGCTTGCCCTGCTTGCCATGTTGTTTGCTCGTGCTGCCGCCTGCATCGCCGCGTGCACCATCCCCGCCGCCGTGGTCCATCGACAAGATCGGCGAGTACCACGACGTCCTCGGCGAACCCCGGACGTCTTCAGAACGTGTTCGACTACCGACGCCGAAGACCGTGAACCACGACGCCGAGCGAACGACTACCGTCGACGAGAACGTGTACGACTACATCCACGACGACCACGATGACCACGACGTCCGCTCCGATCCGAACTGCTCCGATTCGCACGCGTCGAAGGTATACCGATGAGACGTGTCGTGTAACGAATGCATGAGATGTATGAGTTGTATGTATGTTTGCACCGTATGTTTAACCGTTGCACGTTGTCCCTGTATGTTGTGCCCGACACATGGGAACCTGATAAACGGGATCACCCCATTCTTTATTTAGCGTTCCCGCACACGCTTCCTATACGTTGGCACGATATCTCGACGAGTTATCGGGATAGGAACGTTGCCGTGGCATTGTTTCCGATTTGCCGCCATGGTTCCCTCTCGCTCGTCGTGGCGACATATGCTTGTTTCCCTTCTTGCCGTGATGTTTGAACTCGCATGCATGACGCATCCATGGCATAATATTTCTTGTGTTGCATGCCTCTTGTGCCGTAGCTCCTTTCTATGTTCCGCGTGTTAATCGACTAGTATGACAGGTAGAATCATCGGTTCACCCTTGCTATGTTAACAACAATGTAATATTGCCGTGTAAATAATCGGGAGTGAATTAAATAATTAATCGTGGAGTTTCATCGATATGCAACTCGTTGCATATCGAGCTTCACTTAAAGTGTAGTGTTTGTGTGAGGTGAATTGCCATGCCATCCCTTGCATGTTGGCCTGATCATGCATCATAGTAGGTTGTGCATCATGTTGTGCATCGTGTGGTGAATATTTTTGTTGATGTTTGTTTCCGGTTTGCTTCGTCTCGTTAGAGTTCCGCAAGCGTGTCGGAATGTGAGGACCCGTTCGACTACGTTGGTTCGACTGCTTCACGGAGGCATTATTCTTCCAAGGGGGATCTCACGCAAGATGACCATTTCCCCAGATACCATTACTATCATTGCCATGCTGGTTATTTCGATGCTATCGTTATCTCTCGTTGCCTACCACATGTTAAATATCAGCCTCTCAACAATGCCATGATTACCTTCAACCTGTTCGACCTAGCAAACCACTGATTGGCTATGTTACCGCTTGCTTAACCCTGTTGTTAGCGTTGCTAGCTGCAGGTGTAGTTGCTTCCATGTGATAACATGGGTCCCTTGTCATATCACTATATTAATGCTATTTAATTTAATGGACCTAAGCCTGAAACATAGTGCTACTATTGCAAGGGTATGGGTCACTGGAAGCGCAACTGCCCCAAGTATCTGGCTGATAAGAAGGCGGCCAAAGAAAAATCAGGTATATTTGATATACATGTTATTGATGTGTACTTAACCAGCTCTCGTAGTAGTGCCTGGGTATTCGATACCGGTTCTGTTGCTCATATTTGCAACTCGAAACAGGAACTGCGGAATAGGCGAAGGCTGGCGAAAGATGAAGTGACGATGCGCGTAGGAAATGGTTCCAAGGTTGATGCAATCGCCGTCGGCACAATTTCACTTCAGTTACCATCGGGATTAGTTATGAACTTGAATAATTTTTATTTAGTGCCTGCGTTTGGGCATGAACATTATATCTGGATCTTGTTTATTGCGAGACGGTTACTCTTTTAAGTCAGATAATAATGGTTGTTCTATTTCTATGAGTAACATCTTTTATGGTCATGCACCCAATGTGAGGGGATTGTTCATATTGAATCTTGATAGTGATAATACACATATACATAACATTGAGACCAAAAGAGTTAGAGTTAACAATGATAGCGCCATGTTGTTAGAGCATATATCTCCATATGTGGTTTTGGTAATTGATGACAATTCCTATGGACTAATGGTTGCCTTAAGTTATATTTATAGTATTTGTCCATAGGCACTTCTTGAAGTCCATCTGTTGGGTTCAAGGAGTTTATATGATGACCAAGGTGGTATTCAAGGTATTATCCAAAGAATGGTCATAGCGACACAAGGTTGATCAAGATCTCAGACAAAGAGTAAATCAAGATGATCAACACACAAAGCGTACAAGATGTACCGAGAGGGATCAAGTGATCCCATGGTATGGTAAGCATTGTCCATTACGTATTTGTGTACTAACCCATGGTCTTCGTGAGAGTTCTATGTGGGGGTTAGGTGTGTTTCCATGGGCTTGAGTATTATCCAAAGAATGGTCATAGAGACACAAGGTTGATCAAGATCTCAGACAACGAGTAAATCAAGATGATCAACACACAAAGCGTACAAGATGTACCGAGAGGGATCAAGTGATCCCATGGTATGGTAAGCATTGTCCATTACGTGTTTGTGTACGAACCCATGGTCTTCGTGAGAGTTCTATGTGGGGGTTAGGTGTGTTTCCATGGGCTTGCGTCAAAGAGAAGATCTCATACAACCCATGAAGTATGACGTCAAGTTGTGATTGTCATCAAGATTGCGATGTGCAAGTTCAAGTGGATCAGCACGAAGATATCATGCTTGAAGCTTGCCGTCCATTGTGGTGGCAATGGACTTGTGAAGATATGCTGAAGAGTGGCTCACCCATAGTGAGTATGGGGGAGCAATCAACTAGTCTTCATCAAGCCAACGCAATCAAGAAAGGTGGTCCATCTTGAGGAAGTCAAGATCATCATCATCTAGCTCAAGAGGACGAGGTGCAAGGTATAGGTTTGCCCTTGATAGGTTTTCTGGTTAGGATAGATTGGTGTACTATCAAGGGGGGCTCTCAAGTGAGTAGCTTGATCGTATCGTTCGTTGAGAGCTCAAACCATTTGCATCCTTGCATCATACTTCTTGGTTCTTGTTTGGTGTTTCTCTTTGTGAGTCTTAGAGCTTATTATCATCTTCGTGACAAGCTCGAGTTCATCGAAAACGGAGTCCATATGCATCTACTATGATGTTTTCGATGTTGGAGTTTTTGCCGGTTCTTCATTCATAGAGGACTCACATCTCTATATCATTGGCATTTTCATATCTGCATGGTCTTAAGATTTGCAGTCGATGTTTGGATAGCTCTTGTCGTCCTGAATCCAACAAGCTTGGGTTTGCTCGATTCGGAGCTCGTAAGCGAAAGTTATGGTTGTTTCAGTGGCGAGCGGTAGTACCGCTGGACCTAGCGGTAGTACCGCTAGAGTTGGCGGTAGTACCGCTGGCCCTAGCGGTAGTACCGCTGGCTGGCGGTAGTACCGCCCCTAGTCAGCGGTAGTACCGCTCCAGGAGCTTAGTACCGCTGGACCTAGCGGTAGTACCGCTCCAGGAGCTTAGTACCGCTGGACCTAGCGGTAGTACCGCTCCAGGAGCTTAGTACCGCTGGACCTAGCGGTAGTACCGCTCCAGGAGCTTAGTACCGCTGGACCTAGCGGTAGTACCGCTCCAGGAGCTTAGTACCGCTGGACCTAGCGGTAGTACCGCTCCAGGAGCTTAGTACCGCTGGACCTAGCGGTAGTACCGCTCCAGGAGCTTAGTACCGCTGGACCTAGCGGTAGTACCGCTAGAGTTGGCGGTAGTACCGCTTGCCCTAGCGGTAGTACCGCTGGCTGGCGGTAGTATCGCCCCTCGTCAGCGGTAGTACCGCTCCAGGAGCTTAGTACCGCCTGCCTAGTGGTTGTTCGTGGACGGACCTTTTTGCGAAGACTTTCTTGGCGGTGGTAGTGCCTTTGCACTGCCAGGGGCCCAGCGGTAGTACTGCTGGGGTACCAGCGGTAGTACCGCTAGCTGGCGGTAGTACCGCCCCTAGTCAGCGGTAGTACCGCTAGAGTGCCAGCGGTAGTACCGCTGGAGCTCGGGCAGAGAGTGGGGGTAACGGTCTGATTCCTTCCCCCACTATATAAAGGGGGTCTTCTTCCCCCTTAGTTTTATCCATCCATTGAGCTCTTGTTCTACCTCCATTGTTGACATTCTTAGAGCTTGCTTACTCTCAATCCCTCCAATGATTCTTGCTTGTTCTTGAGGGAGAAGAGAGAGGAGATCTAGATCCACATCTCCACCAATCACTTTCTCCTCTATGTGAGGGGAACCCCTTGGATCTTGATCTTGGAGTTCTTTGTGAGCTCCTTGTTCTTCCTCTCATATTTCTCCATAGCTTTCGCTGTTGTGGAGGGATTTGAGTGTGAGGGACTTGACCACTTCGTGTGTTCTTGCCATTGCATTAGTTGCATCGGTTTGAGTTCTCCACGGTGATACGTGGAAGTGAAGTTTGAGAAGCTTATTACCTTTGGTACTTAGTACCCTAGATATTGTTCTTCGTGGATGCTTTGGCATCCTAGAAGCTTGGTGGTGTCTCGGAGCTCAATCATTGTGGTGTGAAGCTCCGCGCAAGCGTTGGGGTCTCCAATTAGGTTGTGGAGATTGCCCCGAGCAATTTGTACGGGTACCGGTAACCGCCCCAAGGGTTGCCACGTGTACGGGTTCGATGACCGCCCCCAAGGTTTGCCATTTGTACGGGTTTGGTGACCGCCCTCAAGGGTCCCTTAGTGGAATCACGACATCTTGCATTGTGCGAGGGCGTGAGGAGATTACGGTGGCCTTAGTGGCATCTTGGGGAGCATCGTGCCTCCACACCGCTCTAACGGAGATTAGCATCCGCAAGGGTGTGAACTTCGGGATACATCATCGTCTCCCCGTGCCTCGGTTATCTCTTACCCGAACCCTTTACTTATGCACTTTACTTTGTGATAGACATATTGTTTATTGTAAGATATCTTGCTATCACTTAGTTGTCTATCTTGCTTAGCATAAGTTGTTGGTGCACATAGGTGAGCCTAGTTGTTTGTAGGTTTTGTGCTTGACATATTAAACGTTAGTTTTATTCCGCATTTGTTCAAGCCTAAACCTTAATGTTTTAAAGCGCCTATTCACCCCCCCCCCCCCTCTAGGGCGACATCCACGTCCTTTCACATGTTTTTGTGGCACTGCCGCTTAGGTCATATTGGTGTAAAGCACATGAAGAAACTCCAGACCTATGGACTTTTGGAGTCACTTCACTTTGATTCACTTGACACGTGCGAACCATGCCTCATGGGCAAGATGACTAAAACTCCGTTCTCCGGAACAATGGAGCGTGCCAGTGACTTGTTGGAAATCATACATACCGATGTGTGCGGTCCAATGAGTGTGGAGGCACGCGGCGGATATTGTTATTTTCTCACCTTCACTGAAGATTTGAGTAGATATGGTTATGTCTACTTAATGAAGCACAAGTCTAAAACATTTGAAAAGTTCAAGCAATTTCAGAGTGAAGTTGAAAATCATCGTAACAAGAAGATCAAGTTCCTACGGTCTGATCGTGGGGGTGAATATCTGAGTTTCGAGTTTGGTGCTCACTTAAGACAATGTGGAATTGTTTCACAGTTGACACCGCCTGGAACACCACAGCGTAATGGTGTGTCCGAACGTCGTAATCGTACTTTATTAGAGATGGTGTGATCTATGATGTCTCTTACCGATTTGTCGTTATCGTTTTGGGGTTATGCATTAGACACAGCTGCATTCACTTTAAATAGGGCACCATCAAAATCCGTTGAGACGACACCATACGAACTGTGGTATGGCAAAAGGCCAAAGTTGTCGTTTCTTAAAGTTTGGGGATGTGATGCTTATGCCAAAAAGCTTCAGCCTGAAAAGCTGGAACCCAAAGCGGAAAGGTGCACCTTCATAGGTTACCCAAAAGAGAAAGTTGGGTACACCTTCTATCTCAAATCCGAGGGAAAGTGTTTGTTGCTAAAAACGGAGCTTTTCTCGAGAAGGAGTTTCTCTCGAGAGAATTGAGTGGGAGGAAGATAGAACTTGATGAGGTTGTCGAACCTCTCATCCCTCTGGATGGTGGCGCAGGGCAAGGGGAAACCCCTGTCGTTGCGACGCTGGTTGAGGAGGAAGTTAATGATGATGATCATGAAACTCCGGTTCAAGTTCCTACCGAACCACGCAGGTCGACGAGACCACGTGCTGCTCCAGAGTGGTACGGTAATCCCGTTTTGTCAATCATGTTGTTAGACAACAATGAACCTGCAAATTATGAAGAAGCAATGGTGGGCCCAGATTCCAACAAATGGCTGGAGGCCATGAAGTCCGAGATAGGATCCATGTATGAAAACAAAGTGTGGACTTTGGAAGTACTGCCTGAGGGCTGCAAGGCTATTCAGAACAAATGGATCTTTAAGAAGAAGACGGACGCTGACGGCAATGTGACTGTTTATAAAGCTCGACTTGTGGCAAAGGGTTTTTCACAAGTTCAAGGAGTTGACTACGATGGGACATTCTTATCCGTAGCGATGCTTAAGTCCGTCAGAATCATGTTAGCAATAGCTGCATTTTTCGATTATGAAATCTGGCAGATGGATGTCAAAACGGCGCTCCTTAACGGTTTCCTTAAGGAAGAGTTGTATATGATGCAACCCGAAGGTTTTGTCGATCCTAAGAATGCTAAAAAGGTGTGCAAGCTCCAGCGATCCATTTATGGACTGGTGCAAGCATCTCGGAGTTGAACAAACGCTTTGATGAGGTGATCAAAGCATTTGGGTTTATACAAGTGGTTGGAGAATGTCGTGGGTATAAGCCTACCAGTAGATGTGTAGGGTACGAAAGGATGGGCAGAGCCTTAGCTACGGCGAGGTTGTATGAGTTCAGGCCCCTCTACGGTGGAGGTAATAGCCCTACGTCTCAGTGCTCTGGGAGCTTGTTGTCGAGTGGAATATGGATTACAATGAATTGCTAACCCTTGCACCAGTGGGGAAGGGTGGCTTATATAGAGTGCGCTGCCCTTCACAACGGTTCGGTGCATAGGGGTGGAGTAGTGGCGAATAAATGCCTACGTTACAGGTAACGTATGTCTTAAATGCTAATAAAGGCACATGGAAACGTATGACCGTTGCCCTCCAGGGGGGTTACGATGCACAGAGTGGAATCTAGTTGGTAAGTTTGATACGCTCCGAATGCTCATCTCCGACTGGATGATGGTAGATTCGTCACCGACTGGATGATGGGAAGTCCTTAATTCAATCGGAACTGACTAAGGGCCCTATCCCTTATGAAGGGTAGTCCTTGGGTAGGACTTATAGGGCAGGCCTATGACCCTACCCTAGGACTATAACCCCATCATTAGTCCCCGAATGGATTGGGGTTGGAACGACGAAGCGATGCTTGGAGTACGGATCCGACTGGTACGGATGCGACTTTGGCGTTGTTTGCCTCGATCCATTTTATCTTCTTTGACCAATGATCCGAGTGGATGTATTTGTGAAACGAACCGTCAAGGACCGAGTGCTTCCGTGGTATCTTTTGACGTGACCAGTCAACTGACAGCGGCGGATTTTCCGGGATCCTCAAATTTCGGTTGCCGCGCGCTCAGCGGGGATGACGACATCGCGATCGAGTAGTATATGATGCCTCGATTCCCGCGCCTTCATCTTCTCCACTAATTTCGATGCAACCGGTCGGGGGATAAGATTTCGGGGCCACCTGCTAGTGACCCAGTCGGAACCTTATTTAAACCTCTCCGGCGAGGGTTTTTCGTTACACTCGCCGGATAACTTGCACTTGCTCCGCTTCTCTCGCCATCCCCTACGCATCCCAATCTCCTTCCTTCTCCTTCTCCCTCGCGGATCTGCAGCCTCCGCCATGACAAAGGGGCAGACTAGCAAGCTAGAGGCGCGGAAGAAGAAGGGGAAGGCGGCGGCCCCTGCTCAGCGGCGGCAGCGAGCGCTACCGGCGGGTTGGATCGAGGGGGATTTCCTCCCCTCCACGGTGACGGAGGAGAACTTGCTGGAGTTGGTGGAGCACAGAATGATTGCGCACAAGTCGTGGAGGTTGCCGGCGGAGGGCGAGACCGGGCCGGCGCCCCGGGAGGGGGAGCGCGTCTTGCTGCTCAGCCACGTGCACCGAGGTTTCTCTCCGCCTCCTCATCCCTTCTTCGAAGGTATAATGAACCACTTCGGGGCGCAGCTCCATCATTTTCCTCCCAACGCAATAGCTCATCTCTCTGCCTTCGTCGTGTTGTGCGAGTGTTTCATCGGCTGTCCTCCCCATTGGGGGCTTTTCAAACACATCTTCTCTGCTAGATCTCAGACCATCAAACGACTTAACGAGTCAGATGACAAAACTCACCTCCTCCAGCTCTGCGGAGGCTTAGGCTTCCAAAAGAAAAGTAAAAGTAGCTATCCCGCTCTTCAGTTGAGTGAATCTGTTAGGAAATGGCAGTCAACATGGTTCTACTACGAGGACGTTGCTTGCCCGAATGCCACAACTGGACTGCCACCTTTTAGCTTAGACCGACCGGCTCCGCCTAGGCAGCTCGCGCTCACGAAGGCGGAGAAGACCCAGATCCAGCCTCTGGTCGATGCGCTTGTAGAGGTCGTCCGAAGGGGAGTCACCGGCATAGATTTGCTGGAGGTTTTCCTGGGTTGGCGTATCCAGCCTCTGCAAGCTCGATACCACGCCATGTGGCACTACACAGGGCCTGAGGACTCCACTCGGACTAACGTCGAGTGCGTGACCGGGGAGACGGTGGCGTCGTGGGTCCTCAACATCACAGGCGCCTGCGAAAACCCTAGAGGAGCCCGACGAGTGAAGGCCTTCCGCGCGGACAACCCTCCTCCGAACGAAGTGAGTATAACTTGTCGAGTGCACACAACTGTCTTAGATTTATCGCTTTCTTGAATCACTGTCTGACGTCTGATGTTGTCGACTGTATCTTGTGCAGGCGTGGACTAACTGGTTTTCTCCTGTCTTGAACGGGAATCCGGCCGAGGAGGAGGAAGGCAGCCAGGAGGGCAGCGTGGAGAGCGTCGAGTACGTCTCCGACAGTGGGGAGATGGAGGAGGAGTCCGCAGAAGAAGAAGAGGCAGATGAGGAGCAGAACTCGCCACCTCCACCGCCAGAGCCTCGAACTAAACGCCGTCATGAACCCGTGGCTCCTTCGGCCCCTCCAGCATCCTCGAGTGCGCCGCCAGCTGCTCCTGTGGTTCTGAGTGCCTCGCCAGCCGTTCCCGTGGCTCCGAGTGCTCGGAGCACAAAGAGGACCAGGGACTCTGCTGCTGAGCCTGCGGGCCAGCCCTCTAAGGCGGCCAAACCGAGTGGATCTAAGCCTCGAAAGGCTTTGCCACGGATGAGGGTCACAGTTCCCGTCACCTCAACGTAAGTGCATTGTTCTTCTATCTTCTTCCAGTATTTGATTGAACTCCTGCTTATTGGTTGAATGAATTTTACTCGACAGAGTTGCCACCTCTGCCACCTCTCCGGCACGCCAGGGGGACGATCCCATGGACACGGACAATGTTGTCACATCCCAGCCAGGTGCATCGTGGCGATTCCGAGAGTTTACATTATTGCATCACGAATTTTGTCTTTGGTCTTGCCTTTTTCCTGTGGTCTCACGCCGTTCGGTCGGGTTTCCCTCAGGGGTGATTTATGTGGAGGAGGGCGACCCGAGGAGGTCCGAGCAAGCTGTGGTGCCTCTCCTTGAGGCTGTTCCGCCGGTTACTACTCTCGCCATGGACGCGTTGCCGACTGAGACGATGTCGTCGACTGAAACGGCGCTGATCGCTGCTGAACCGACTGGAGCAGGACTTGGGATGCCCAAAGAGTCTCCTACGATGCCAGGTTCGTCAACTGTCCAGTACAACGTCCAGCGCCTCCCGGAAGATCAGGTGGGAGCTGCCAAGGGGGCCATGGTGCAGGCGGAGCTGATGGCGGGAGAGGCCAAGAGAGCGTACGACTCCATCGCGTCTGTGTACAAGCGAAGCTTGGAACTGCGGGACGATATTCGAGTAAGTGGGCTAGTAAGTATTTACTTTCCTCTTGTAACCCACTGGGTGTTTAAGCAATGCACTCGGATACAGTATGACTCTTCTGCAGTGGGTTCACTCTTAGTGAACCCAGTGGGTGTAGTCCCCGAGACTTCTGTCGAGTGCTTGCACCGGCAATTGTCTTTATACACATTTTCTTTAACTTGATCAGATCAAAACTAATATGTTCGAATGTTACCAGTGGGGGCACTCCGAGTGCACCTACTGGATGAGTCCCCGAGAGTAATTTTACTCAGGTCGGGTAGTAGTAACCTCATAGGCTTGTTTGTTGTCATGTATCTCAATAGGGCGGACCTGTTTGAGCTTCATGCCAGTGGGGTCACTCTTAGTGAACCCACTGGGTGTAGTCCCCGAGACCACTGTCGACTGCTTGCGTCAGCAGGGGTCTGAAGAACTTCGAATTTTTATTGTTGTCCTTGTTGAATTTGTTTGATCGTCTCTTGGCACTGACTTGCAGAAAACTTGCGAGATGGGAGCAGCGTACGAGACTCTGAGGGCTGAAAAGGTTCAGTTTGCTCGGGAACTGGATGCAGCAATGGTTGCCTTGGCTGGTATGAAGGATGTTCTGGCTGAACGAGAAAAGTCCTTGGAGGAGGCCCGTGAGGCAAACAAGGCATTGGCGGCTGAAGTGGAGAAAATGGGGAAACAAAGGACCGAGCTGATGGGACAAATGCAGGTGTTGAATAGGCGGTGCATAGCACAGGAGAATTACGTCAGTGACTAGGCCCGGAAGATGATAGCGCTTCTCGGTGGTAAGTTCTGTTTTTCCGAGTGCTTCTCGACTGTGCATTTCATGTTGTTCTTACTTTTTGCTCGTCCTGTCTTTGCAGATTTTTGCATGGACGCTCAGGCTGAAGCAGCTGACGTTGAGCGGCCGATTCTTCCGAATGTTCCACTCGGCGAGGACGCCAATCAAGATATGCTCCGAGCGCACATTCGCCTGGGCAAAGTGGGACCTTTCATCGGTCGACTGAGAGAGGTCGTTGGCCGAATCGACAAGGAGCTTTGGCCTGAAGATGAGTCTCGGCAAGAGATGGAAGGCTTGATGACTCGGCTGGAGGAGGTCCCGAACCGAGTGCAGGCGTGGAAGAAGTCTGTGGCTCGCTGTGGGGCGGACGTCGCTCTGTCGCTGGTCCGAGTGCACTGCAAGGAGGCTCGCGAAGAGAAGCTGAAGGCGTTGCAAGTCGCCAACACCAAAAAGCTTCGATTCAAAGATTTCATGGAGACCTTCCTTGAGAGCGCCACTCGGATCGCAGATGGGATCGACCTCGACACTTTCATGGAGCCTGCCAGTCCCAGTGCCAGTCCTGACGATGTTTAAGAAAACTTTTACCTCGGTATGCCAAGTGTTGGTTGTAAGAAACTTTGGCCACTGCTGTTGGCCGTCACATTCGTGGTTCGGTGTGGATAAGCTTGATCTACACCGAACCAACTATCTTTAAGCGAACTTTGAATTTGAATCGAATCTTTTGCTCTTCTTTTGCCAAAGAGTTGTTGACACGATTTTGGCTCGTGGTTTTTGTTTGACATTTCTTGGTGAAGCCAATGGCAAACATGCGGAGCATGTAATTGTCAGTTGTCTTGACATCTGCATGAGCCTCACTGAGGGTCTGCTGAGTCTCCGAGTGGATCTGTAGGATACACTCAAAGGCAACTGAGTACTTAGGCGATTCGTGATCGCGGCTAAGTCTTCATGTGCGACTGTAAGGTCGTACTCGGAGCGAGTTGTTACTCATGTAATTGTCGGTTGTCTTGACATTTACATGAGCCTCAATGAGGTTCTGCTCCTCATGTAATTGTCAGTTGTCTTGACATCAACATGATCCTCACTGAGGGTCTATTGAGTCTCCGAGTGGATCTGTGGGATACACTCGAAGGCAATTGAGTACTTAGGCGATTCATGATCGCGGCTAAGTCTTCGAGTGCGACTGTAAGGTCGTGCTCGGAGGGAGTTGTTACTCATGTAATTGTCAGTTGTCTTGACATCTACATGAGCCTCGATGAGGTTCTGCTACTCATGTAATTGTCAGTGGTCTTGACATCTACATGAGCCTCAATGAGGGTCTGCTAAGCCTCCGAGTGGATCTGTGAGATACACTCGAAGGAAGCTTTCTATTTAAGCGATTCTTGATCGCAGGCAAGTCTCCGAGTGCGGCGTTAAGTGCACACTCGGAGAAAGTGTGTAGTTAGGCGATTCGTGATCGCAGCTAAGTCCCCGAGTGCGACGGTTAGTGCACACTCGGAGAAAACTTGTACTTAGGCGATTCTTGATCGCAGCTAAGTCCCCGAGTGCGACGGTTAGTGCACACTCGGAGAAAGTTAATACTTAGGCGATTCTGGATCGCAGCTAAGTCCCCGAGTGCGACGTTTAGTGCACACTCGGAGAAAGTTAGTACTTAGGCGATTTTTGATCGCAGCTAAGTCCCCGAGTGCGACGTTTAGTGCACACTCGGAGAAAGTTAATACTTAGGCGATTCTTGATCGCAACTAAGTCCCCGAGTGCGACGTTTAGTGCACACTCGGAGAAAGTTAATACTTAGGCGATTCTTGATCACAGCTAAGTCCCCGAGTGCGACGTTTAGTGCACACTCGGAGAAAGTTAATACTTAGGCGATTCGTGATCGCAGCTAAGTCCCCGAGTGCGACGTTTAGTGCACACTCGGAGAAAGTTAATACTTAGGCGATTCGTGATAGCAGCTAAGTCCCCGAGTGCGACGTTTAGTGCACACTCGGAGAAAGTTAATACTTAGGCGATTCGTGATCGCAGCTAAGTTTTTTTTTCTGAGACCGGAGTCTACGACCGCGGAAGAATTTTGAATCTGAAAAAACTCAATCTGCTTTGTATTATTTCACCGATACTTGTTCTTTACATTGCTTCAGTCGACGGTCACGTGTAGAAGCGCTTCAGGAGATCTCCGTTCCATGCTCGCGGCTCGTCCGTTTCCCTGTCGATGTTGTAGAGTCGGTATGCTCCGTTGTTCAGCACCTTGGAGATGATGAAGGGTCCTTCCCAGGCGGGAGCCAACTTGTGAGGTCTCTGCTGATCCACTCGGAGCACCAGGTCGCCTGCTTGGAATGTACGACTCCTGACGTGTCGCGCGTGAAAGCGCCGCAGATCTTGTTGATAAATGGTTGAGCGAGTCAGTGCCATCTCGCGCTCCTCCTCTAGAAGATCCACTCCGTCTTGCCTTGCTTGTTCTGCTTCAACTTCGGAGAAGAGTTCGACTCGTGGAGCATTGTGAAGCAAGTCACTCGGAAGGACTGCCTCTGCTCCGTAAATGAGGAAGAACGGGGATCGCCATGTAGATCTATTTGGGGTTGTGCAGAGACCCCAAAGCACCGAAGGTAGCTCGGTGACCCATGCACCAGCGGCATGTCCCACCTCTCGCATGAGTCGAGGCTTCAAACCCTGCATGATAAGTCCATTCGCCCGCTCTGCTTGCCCCTTTGTTTGGGGATGCGCCACAGATGCAAAATCCACTCGGATACCTTGGCCTGTACAGAAACCTTTGAATCTGTCCGAGTCAAAGTTTGCTCCATTGTCAGTGATTATGTTGTGAGGTACCCTGAATCTGGAGATGATGTCCCTGACAAACTTGATGGCCGTTAGGGCGTCGAGCTTCTTGATGGGCTTGGCTTCAATCCACTTTGTGAACTTATCGACTGCCACCAACAGATGTGTGAATCCCCCTTGGCCTGTCCTGAATGGACCGACTGTATCTAATCCCCATACCGCAAACGGCCAAACAAGAGGGATTGTCTTCAACGCAGATGTTGGCTTGTGGGACTTGTTAGAGTAGAACTGATAGCCTTCACATCGGTCGACCATATCTTCCGCCATTTCATTCGCCTGCAGCCAGAAGAAGCCAGCTCTGAATGCTTTGGCGACGATTGCTCTTGAAGAGGCGTGATGACCGCAGGTTCCCGAGTGAATTTCTTCCAGGATTAACTGTCCCTCCTCAGGGGAGATGCATCGTTGAAGGACGCCTGGAACGCTTTCCTTGTACAACTGGCCATCGATGACAGTGAACGACTTTGACTTGCGGACGATCTGTCTGGCTTGGACTTCATCTTCTCGTAATTCTTGCCTCACGATGTATGCAATGATCGGCACAGTCCAATCGGGGATGACAACAAGAATCTCCATGATCAAATCAACCACAGCAGGTACTTCGACTTCAGTAGGATCTGTCGAGCTCTTTGGTTGTACTGGTTCCTCTGTGAAAGGATCTTCTTTAACTGAGGGAAGGTGGAGGTGCTCGAGGCAGACGTCACTCGGGACTGGTCTCCGAGTGGATCCGAGTTTTGCCAACTCATCAGTTGCTTGGTTTTTCAGTCGCGGAACATGGTGGAGTTCTAGACCTTCAAACTTTTTCTCGAGCTTCCTCACTACATTGCAGTATGTGGTCATGGTGGGGTTCCTGATGTCCCACTCCTTCATCACCTGATTAACCACTAAATCCGAATCGCCATAGACCATCAGGCGACGGACGCCGAGTGCGATGGCCATGCGCGGTCCATAAAGGAGAGCTTCATACTCTGCCTCATTGTTGGAGGAATCAAAGTGTATCTGCAACACATACTTGAGTTTGTCACCCTTTGGCGATATGATCACAACGCCAGCGCCGGAGCCATTCAACATCTTGGACCCATCGAAGAACATTGTCCAATGAGCCGAGTAGATGTGGGTCGGTTGTTGTTGCTCTACCCATTCTTCTATGAAGTCAGCCAGAGCTTGAGACTTTATAGCTTTCTTGGCCTCGAACTTGATGTCGCAGTATAACATCTCCATTGCCCACTTCGCCACTCGACCCGATGCGTCCCGATTGTGGAGGATTTTCGACAACGGAGCATTAGAAACGACAGACATCGAGTGGTCTTGGAAATAATGAGCCACCTTCTTCGTAGTCATGTAAATCCCGTAGATAAGTTTTTTATAGTGGGGATACCTCTGCTTGGAAGGATGAGGACTTCGGAGACATAATACACTGGCCGCTGAACTTTGTATGCTTTGCCTTCTTCTTCTCGTTCGACTGTGAGAACAGTGCTGACGACTTGATTTGTAGCCGCGATGTACAGAAGAAGGGGCTCTTTACTGAGCGGAGCAGTAAGAACCGGCTGGGTGGAAAGTAGGACTTTGAGGTCATCGAATGCGACTTGGGCTTCGTCTGTCCACTCGAAAGTATCTGATTTCTTCATGAGTCGGTACAGAGGAAGCGCCTTCTCGCCGAGTCGACTGATGAACCTGCTCAAAGCCTCTAGGCAACCTGTGAGCCTTTGAACATCGTGTATTCTGACCGGCCGCTCCATTCGGACGATGGTCCCGATCTTTTCGGGGTTGACATCGATCCCTCGTTCGAAAACGAAGAAACCGAGTAACTTTCCGCTGGGAACGCCGAATGAACAATTGGCTGGGTTGAGCTTGATATCGTACCTACGAAGGTTGGCGAATGTTTCTACCAAGTCAGTCAGCAGGTCGGAACCTTTGCGTGACTTGACTACGATATCATCCATATATGCCTCCACATTCCGACCGATCTGGTCGAGGAGGCATTTTTGGATCATGCGCATAAAGGTTGCTCCTGCATTCTTCAAACCAAATGGCATAGTGATGTAGCAGAAGCACCCGAATGGGGTGATGAAGGCTGTTTTTAATTCATCGGGGCCATACAGACGGATCTGATGATAGCCCAAGTAGGCATCAAGAAATGACAAACGCTCGCAACCCGCAGTCGAATCGACAATTTGATCGATGCGGGGGAGCGGAAAATGGTCTTTCGGGCAGACATTATTGAGGTGCTTGAAGTTGATGCACATTCGGAGCGACTTGTCCTTCTTGGGCACCATGACAACATTGGCGAGCCACTCGGAGTGGTGAACCTCGCGAATGAAGTTGGCTGCCAAAAGCTTGGCCACCTCTTCTCCGATTGCCTTCCTCTTGTGCGCGGCGGACCGACGCAGGCGTTCTCGCAGAGGCCGAGCGGCGGGATCCACGTGCCGTCGGTGCTCAGCCAACTCCCTGGGTACACCTGGCATGTCAGAGGGCTTCCATGCGAAGATGTCCCAGTTCTCACGGAGGAATTGGATGAGCTCGGCTTCCTATTTAGGATCGAGGGTGGTGGAGATGTTCGTCGGGGCAGCGGTGTCGTCTGTCGGGTGGATGCTGACCTTCTTCGTCTCTCCCGCCGACTGGAATGCGGACTCCGAAGCTGGCTTCTTCGAACGCATCAAGTCAGCGGGGTCGACTGTCTTCTTGTACTCGTCAAGCTCGAGGACAGCCATCTGTTGATCGGCGATCCTCGATCCCTGCTGCATACACTCCTCGGCCCGCTGCCGATTGCCTGTGATAGTGATCACACCTTTCGGGTCTGGCATCTTCAGCTTCAGGTACACGTAACATGGACGAGCCATGAAGCGCGCATACGCCGGGCGGCCCAGAATTGCGTGGTACGCACTCTGGAAGTCCACCACCTCGAACGTCAACTTTTCCTTGCGGAAGTTCTTGTCGGAGCCGAAGACAACGTCCAACGCGATCTGGCCGAGTGACTTGGCCTTCCGTCCAGGGACGACTCCATGGAACTGCATGCTGCTCTCGCTAAGTTTGGACATCGGAATGCCCATCCCCTTGAGAGTGTCAGCATACATGATATTCAAACCACTGCCGCCGTCCATGAGGACTTTGCGCAGTCGGACTCCTTCCACCACCGGGTCGACGACCAGAGCCTGCCTCCCTGGGGTGGGTACGTGTGCTGGATGATCCGACTGGTCAACGGTGATCGCTGTCTGAGACCATTTGAGGAACGTGGGGTTGGTCGGCGTGGCCATGTTCACCTCCCTGTTCACCAGCTTCAGTCGACTCTTGCTCTCAACGTCAGCAAAAATCATCAGTGTTGCATGGACTTGGGGGAACGGATCCTCCTTGTCCTCCTCATCCTGTTCATTGCCCTTTTCACTCGGTTGCCCTTCACCGAACCCCTGGATCAGGAGGCGACATTGCCGAGTGGTATGCTTCGGATATATGGCGTTGCCCTCTTCATCCATCTTCGTGTGAATCGGACATGGCTGGTCCAGGATGGGGTTATTGAACTGCTTCTTCTTGGGGGTGAACTAAACCTTCCCCTTGCCCTTGAACTTGGCATTGGTAACAACTGCGGCTTCTGCCTGCAGAGTGGACGGAGCTTTCTGCTTCTGCTTCCGAGTGCTGTTCCCATCTCCATCGGCGACTGCTTTGTGCTTGCCGCTACGGATGCGGTCCTCTTCTTCGTCATTTGCATAGCGTGCCGCTATCTCCATCATCTTGCTCATGGAGATGTCGCCGGTTCGACCGAACTTCAGGTACAAATCTCTGTACCGCACGCCTGCCTTGAAGGCGCAGACTGCTTGGTGCTCTGTGACGTTCTCCACTTGTGGTAGAGGGTCGTCCAACGCTGAATGAAATCGCGCAGGGGCTCATTCTGCTTCTGGAAACAGTGATGGAGCTCCACGAGGCCAGCAGGGCGCTTGCACGTCCCTTCGAAGGTCCTGATGAAGACTCGGGCCAGATCTGCCCAGCTGTAGATGCTTGAGGGAGCCAACTGGTTCAGCCACGCTCGTGCCGAGCCGTCGAGCAGCAGAGGGAGGTGCTTCATGGCGACGTGGTCGTCCCCTCCTCCGATCTGGACTGCCACTCGGTAGTCGTCCAACCACGTTTCTGGCTTGGATTCTCCTGTAAACTTGCTGATCCCCATCGCCAATCGGAAGTTGGGAGGGATGTCAGCCGACCGGATAGCCCAACTGAAACACTCGGGACCAGAGACAATGGTCCTGCTTCCACTCGGACGGTCCATATCGTGACCATCGCGGTGGGCTCGGCCCCTGTCGACCCTCCGCTGGGCGATATGCCCTCTCGCGTCGGGCCTTGGATCGTAAGTGTCACCGACTGAGCGTCCATCATCATGATGTCGGGGCCCGTAGGGCCCACCCCGCTGAGGGGTGCGTGAACGGCGACGATCTTCGGGATTTATGGAACGGCTGCCTCCCCTGTGTCGCTGATGAGAACCAGGGCTGTGAACTGACCGATGCGTGTTCGCATGAACAGAACTATTGTGGATCATGTTGTGCGATTGGGAGACCGCCGAATTTTGCTGTTGCGCCGTGTGCAGCAAGGCGCGGATTTGCTCGTTCCCCTGCCAGCCTCTGAATCAGTCGGCTGAAGGGAATCGGTTATCTTGGCGGCGGCAGCCAGGTTGAGGATGGGTGTGCGGAACACCTCCACGTTGCTCCGCCGAGTGTGCCGACTGGCAGAACGGCGGGGCGGAGGGCGAGCGCCGGATGTTTCGCCGATCTCGTGCTCGTTCCGGCCAGTTTGGCGGGGACTTTCATGGGAGTTGGCCATGTGCACTTCTGCTGCAGGCCCGCGACCCAAGTACTCGGAAGGAAACTCAGTCGGAACCGAGTCCGAGCGCTGGGACAGCGGGGCAACCACAACCGACTCTAGGACCGCCACTTGTGAAGACGTGTTCTGGCGCGCCTGGGCATGTTGCACCCAACGCTGGAGCCGCGGACGGCGGGACCGCTTGTTGCGGCGCGTGACGGCGGTGTAGGTCGACACCGGAGCCGACTGCTGGAGAAGAAGAATACCGCGCGCGTCGGCACGGAAGTGCGTAGCCCCGCGACGGGGGAGCGCCTCGACGTTGAGAGGGGCGTCCCGAAGCCATGCCGAATCGTCGACGATGAAGGAGAGAGCGCAGAAGAAGATCTCGTGAGCCATACTCAACTCTCCACCGGATGACATGACGAAAAGATGTAGTCGCAAACTCGCCGGAAGTCGCTTAGACGCCTGCCCCACGGTGGGCACCAACTGTCGTGGGTATAAGCCTGACAGTAGATGTGTAGGGTACGAAAGGATGGGCAGAGCCTTAGCTACGGCGAGGTTGTATGAGTTCAGGCCCCTCTACGGTGGAGGTAATAGCCCTACGTCTCAGTGCTCTGGGAGCTTGTTGTCGAGTGGAATATGGATTACAATGAATTGCTAACCCTTGCACCAGTGGGGAAGGGTGGCTTATATAGAGTGCGCTGCCCTTCACAACGGTTCGGTGCACAGGGGTGGAGTAGTGGCGAATAAATGCCTACGTTACAGGTAACGTATGTCTTAAATGCTAATAAAGGCACATGGAAACGTATGACCGTATCCCTCCAGGGGGGGTACGATGCACAGAGTGGAATCCAGTCGGTAAGTTTGATACGCTCCGAATGCTCATCTCCGACTGGATGATGGTGGATTCGTCACCGACTGGATGATGGGAAGTCCTTAATTCAGTCGGAACTGACTAAGGGCCTTATCCCTTATGAAGGGTAGTCCTTGGGTAGGACTTATAGGGCAGGCCTATGACCCTACCCTAGGACTATAACCCCATCAGAGAATCTTGTATTTACAAGAAAGTGAGTGGGAGCTCTGTGGCATTTCTAATATTATATGTGGATGACATATTGCTGATTGGAAACAACGTAGAGCTTTTGGAGAGCATAAAGGATTACTTGAATAAAAGTTTCTCTATGAAGGACCTAGGAGAAGCTGATTACATTCTAGGCATTAAAATCTACATGAATAGATCGAAACGCCTGATAGGACTTTCACAAAGCACATACCTTGATAAAGTTTTGAAGAGGTTTAAAATGGAACAGTCCAAGAAAGGGTTCTTGCCAGTTTTACAAGGTGCGAGATTGAGTAAGACTCAGTGCCCAGCAACTGATAAAGATAGAGAGCATATGAGCACCGTCCCATATGCTTCAGCCATAGGATCTATCATGTATGCAATGTTGTGCACTAGACCGCACGTTAGCCTGGCCATAAGTATGGCAGGCAGGTTCCAGAGTAATCCAGGAGTGGATCACTGGACGGCGGTCAAGAATATCCTGAAGTACCTGAAAAGGACTAAGGAGATGTTTCTCGTGTATGGAGGTGACGAAGAGCTCGCCGTAAAGGGTTACGTCGATGCAAGCTTTGACACAGATCCCGACGACTCTAAGTCGCAGACCGGATACGTATTTATTCTTAATGGGGGTGCGGTAAGCTGATGCAGTTCCAAGCAAAGCGTCGTAGCTGATTCTACATGTGAAGCGGAGTACATGGCTGCCTAGGAGGCGGCTAAGGAGGGTGTCTAGATGAAGCAGTTCATGACGGATCTTGGAGTGGTGCCAAGCGCACTGAATCCAATAACCTTGTTCTGTGACAACACGCGTGCCATTGCCCGAGCAAAGGAACCACGGTTTCACAAGAAGACCAGACACATCAAACGACGCTTCGACCTCATCCGCGACTAAGTCGAAGGGGAGGACGTAAGTATATGCAAAGTGCACACGGATCTGAATGTAGCAGACCCGCTGACTAAACCTCTTCCACGGGCAAAGCATGATCAAGAGGAGAACTGTATGGGTGTTATATTTATTACAATGTAATTCGCATGATGATGTGAGGGCTAGATTATTGACTCTAGCGCAAGTGGGAGACTGTTCGAATTATGCCCTAGAGGCAATAATAAATATAGTTATTATTATAATTCCTGTATCAAGATAATCGTTTATTATCCATGCTATAATTGTATTGAATGAAGACTTATATACATGTGTGGATACATAGACAAAACACTGTCCCTAGCAAGCCTCTAGTTGGCTAGCCAGTTTATCAAAGATAGTCAGGGTCTTCTGATTATATACAAGGTGTTGTTGCTTGATAACTGGATCACGTCATTAGGAGAATCACGTGATGGACTAGACCCAAACTAATAGACGTAGCATGTTGATCGTGTCATTTGTTGCTACTGTTTTCTGCGTGTCAAGTATTTGTTCCTATGACCATGAGATCATATAACTCACTGACACCGGAGGAATGCTTTGTGTGTATCAAACGTCGCAACGTAACTGGGTGACTATAAAGATGCTCTACAGGTATCTCCGAAGGTGTTCATTGAGTTAGTATGGATCGAGACTGGGATTTGTCACTCCGTGTGACGGAGAGGTATCTCGGGGCCCACTCGGTAATACAACATCACACACAAGCCTTGCAAGCAATGTGACTTAGTGTAAGTTGTGGGATCTTGTATTACAGAACGAGTAAAGAGACTTGCCGGTAAACGAGATTGAAATAGGTATGCGGATACTGATGATCGAATCTCGGGCAAGTAACATACCGAAGGACAAAGGGAATGACATACGAGGTTATATGAATCCTTGGCACTGAGGTTCAAACGATAAGATCTTCGAAGAATATGTGGGATCCAATATGGGCATCCCGGTCCCGCTATTGGATATTGACCGAGGAGTCACTCAGGTCATGTTTGCATAGTTCTCGAACCTGCAGGGTCTGCACACTTAAGGTTCGACGTTGTTTTATGCGTATTTGAGTTATATGGTTGGTTACCGAATGTTGTTCGGAGTCCCGGATGAGATCACGGACGTCACGAGGGTTTCCGGAATGGTCCAGAAACGAAGATTGATATATAGGATGACCTCATTTGATTACCGGAAGGTTTTCGGAGTTATCGGGAATGACGAATGGGTTCCGGGTGTTCACGGGGGGGGGGGGGCAACCCACCCCAGGGAAGCCCATAGGCCTTGGTGGGACAGCCCAAGAAAGCCCTATGCGCCAAGGATAGAAAATCAAAGAGAAAAAAAAGAGGTGGGAAAGGAGAGAAGGACTCCACTTTCCAATCCTAGTTGGACTAGGATTGGAGGAGGACTCCTCCTCCCCTTGGTGTGCAGCCCTTGGGGCTCCTTGAGCCTCAAGGCAAGCCTCCCCTCCCTCCTCCTATATATATGGAGCAATTAGGGCTGATTTGAGACAACTTTACCAAAGCAGCCCGACCACATACCTCCACGGTTTTACCTCTAGATTGCGTTTTCTGCGGAGCTCGGGCGGAGCCCTGGCGAGATTAGATCACCACCAACCTACGGAGCGCTGTCACGCTGCCGGAGAACTCATCTACCTCTCCGTCTCTCTTGCTGGATCAAGAAGGCCGAGATCATCGTCGAGCTGTACGTGTGCTGAACGCGGAGGTGTCGTCCGTTCGGCACTAGATCGTGAGACGGATCGCGGGACGGTTCGCGGGACGGATCGAGGGACGTGAGGACGTTCCACTACATCAACCGCGTTCACTAACGCTTTTGCTGTGCGATCTACAAGGGTATGTAGATCGGAAATCCCCTCTCGTAGATGGACATCACCATGATAGGTCTTCGTGCGCGTAGGAAAATTTTTGTTTCCCATGCGACGTTCCCCAACACTTCTATCCCTGACGAGGCCTTCGTGCCAAATTGAGGATAGGGTCGCATCTTGGGCGTGACACTATATTAGTGGAACAAAGTTTATTTAACTACGTTGTTAGTTATTAAACAATGAGAAGGTTCCTCCAACTCAAACCCAAAACTAATCATCATTAACCCGCAAATTAATTTAGAGTGTTGAGATACACATGAAAAATCCAAGAACCAGATACTCAAGTTGTCCATAACAGGGGACACGACTAATCATGATTAGTTTGTACACTCTACAGAGGTTGTGCACTTTGCCCACAAGACTCAAATACATCCATGGTCGGAGATTCGAGACACAGTCTTTCTGAAGCATTAACTCTCTACTTCCGGGTAGACCGTACCACCTATACCCTCTAAATGTGCTAGTCTACCACTTCGAGAGCTTCACACAACTTACTCAACTATGCCAGAGCCCATAATAGCTTGCGGCTGCACACGTAAGTTTCAGGTATGAATAGTCTTATGATCCCTTTGAACCTGGGTGGCGGACCTTAGGATGATCACACGGTTCCCCCGGGATATCCTCACAGCCACTGGGGATTCCAAGGTGCCTCAAGCAATCCACCCATATGTGTATTTAAGTAGACACCTTAAGTTAACCTTTAATTAACAATACACACATCTGTCATGGAATCACTCACCCAATAACGTCTACGAGCATATCATAGCAATAATAACATAACATAGAAGTAACTCCCAAAAGTTTGACAGTAGACATGTAATAGGTTCTACCTGTGTATCTACTTCCCAATACTCACATGTTAATTAGATCCTAACCATGCAATGTGTGTGGGTGGATCTAATGCAATAAAACTGGGTAATAGGGGATATGATCAAAGTGTTACTTGCCTTACTGATGATCCGCAAAACCTAGGGACTCGTAGTAGCACGCTTCACAATCCGTGTATTCTATCACAACAAACAATAGCACACATAAGCAACAATATAGATGCACCGGTAAAATCGAATAAGATCTAACCAGAAAGTTCAAGTAAAGAACTCCGGTTTGCAAAAAGAATCAAATCAAACGGATCAACGAAACTCAAACTGCGAAAAAACGGGATTCGTTTACTAATCTGGACTAAAGTCAAAATTTTATTTGTAAAAATCTTGTGCAAGTGGATTAATCGGAAAGAGATTTTCGTGACGAAAATCTGGGCGTTTGAATCACCTGATTTCGATAAACGAGCGAAAAGTTAAATTAAAACGAAATTCGGATCAGGAATCGCGATCGAAATTAATCACGGAAAAATCCCCGAAAATAAATCTAACGAACAGACGGAAGAACGAACGTTCGTCGTGTGAAACTAATTAACGAATAGTGTTGGTTAAAACGAACGTACGGACGAACGTCCGTTAATTAAATAAACCAAAATAAATAAATAAATAAATCTGAGAAAAATATGTATATATATATATTTTTCCTACCTCGGGCGGCGGGCTGCGGCTAGGGTTTGTGCGCATGGGGTCGGGCGGCTTATATAGGCCTCCGGGGTCGGTTCGTTTTTTAAAACCGAACAAGATAGAAAATTAAAACGAAAGTCCATACGAACTCCGATTTCGATGAAACAAATCTTGCCGAATTTGTAAAACGAGTTCTACAATGTGGACATTTTTAAAAGACCGAAATAATATTTTAAAAAACGCGTATTTTCGTAAATCAAATAAAATAGCAAATAAAATCCAAATAAAAATTATTATTTGGCTTTAATATTTCCTCTCAAATATTTCTAAATTTTGGAAAAGTCATTTTATTTCCTCTCTCATATTTTTATATATGAAATATTTGAAGAGAAAAATAATTAAAATCAATGATCCTCTTTTCATTATTTGAGAAAATCCCAATATGAAAATAAATAAATTCCCAACTCTCTCCAAGAATACTTGAGTTGCTTAGAATTTTTTTGGATCAGTAATTATGCAAATAAAATATGATATGCAAGATACTATAATGCAATAACATTTCAAGTTGAAAATTTGAGATGTTACAGTGGTGGGACCCACGCAAAAGTGGGTGACTTATAAGTTTTAAATTAGGATAGAACAACTTATGACTTATAAAACTTATGACTTATAAATTAGGTGACTTACAAGTTGAGTCTGTTTGATAAAATAACTTACTTTTTACACTTTTCAGATCAATTATTTGAAACCAAACAGGTCCTAAGATTTGACCGGAATAATCCATCAATTGCCTAAAATACCTAGTACGAAGGCGGTACACCGCCAGAACGACTACTTCGCCGCGTGGAATGCGAGTGCGTGCTAATTCCCGAAGTCTGCCGCTCCTTTCCTAACCCGCGTAGCTAATTCTTGTCACTAATTCTCGTCGCAAACTTCTGGCCGGAGGAGGAGAGGAGCTCGCCAGACAAGGCCATGGGGCCACCGCAGCCTGCCAAGGGCATCATCAGCATCGAGGCCTGCGCGCGGCCGATCGCCATCGACCACCGCATCAGCCTCCCCTACTACTTCCGCATCGCGGGCACCCTCCTCCGCCAGGTCAAACCCTAACCATCTTCGAAATCTCTCGCGCGGAATTCCTACCACCACTATAGATCTGCCCTTTTGGGGCTGAAATTTAACTTCTAGCTGGTCTTTCGCGCAATTCGCGGTTGTTTTCTTGTTCTGTTAACACGCGATGTGATGAATTTGGTTTGTACGTAATTAACGTTAGTGCTACCGTATTTTTGTTGGAATTGTTCCAGACGGTGCTAAAATTTTGTTCTTTTATGTGCTGCACAGGCCAAGATATATCGAGACGAGAAGAACATCCTCGACCTGTATGTCATCCTCCTGAGATATACAAGGTTGGCTGAACGTTGATTGATTAATCCTGATATTCGCTTCTTACTATTGTGATGATCAGTTAACGCCTGACGTCTGACCTGCTGCAGCTTGCTGTGTGAGACCATCCCCAAGCACCGTGATTACCCCGTATTCAAGTTGAGGGAGGCAGAGTTCGTCAGAAATGCCAACTCCTCTGTAATTCCTCTTACGAGCTCAGTAACTACTGTGTTTATGGTATCAAACAATTAAAGTATTACTCTCTCCGTCCCATAATATAAGAGCGTTTTTGGTAGAGGCTAGGGTTCTACCAGGTCTCGGACGTAGGTTGTAGGGGTGGAAGTGCGGGCTGCGAGGTTGGGGACGCCGGCGCCGGCGGTTGGGTGCCGTCGCGGCGTGAGAGAGAGAGAGAGAGACGGCTATGGTTTGGGGCTCCCGTCTCCGACAACAGAATACTGTTTATTGTCTGCTTAATATCGAAGGGGTACATGTGTTTATATAGGAGGACAACCTCCACTGAACCCTAGATATCTTGGACTCTAATATAACTTGGACTTCTAATATAACTTGGACTCTAATATACCTAAGATAACTAGGGCTAAGCCCGTAACTAACCCTGCCCATTGGGCCTCCTCCGTTGGTACGTTGTACCGGTCATAACATCTCTCCCCGCCTTCTCAAACAGCTCGTCTTCGAGCTGAACATCTGGAAACTGCTGGCGGAAATCGTCGAGCTTCTCCCAAGTCGCTTCCTCCTCTGGCAGGCCGGTCCACTGTACCAAGACATGCTAGACGCCGCGACGCTATTGCGCCTGCAGCAGCTTCGCCACCTGTGCGGAAGCTGGAAGGAGGCGGCCATCCGAAGTAGGAGGAAGGGCCGGCGTCGCTGCAGGAGGGTCCCCGCGGTAGGCCTTCAGTAATCCGACATGGAAGACGTCGTGGAGGCGAGAACCAGCTGGCAGCTCCAAGCGGTATGCGAGTGTACCGACACGCTCCAGCACAGGAAAGGGACCGGCGTAGCGAGGTCCCAATTTGCGCTTGGAGCGCGGGTCCAGAGACTGCGTGGTCCTGTGGAGGAGGCGCAACCACACCCAATCGCCCACCGCGAACTCCGCCTCGCGATGATGAGCATCATAGTACTTCCGAGCCAGCTGCTGTGCTTGGACAAGACGCTGGCGCGCCTCAGCCAGAATGTCGTCGCGGGTGCGGAGTAAGTCGCCCGCCGTCTCGGACCGAGCTGTCCCAGGCTCGTAAGGGAGCATCGCCGGAGGTGGGCGCTCGTAGACCACCTCGAAAGGCGTGGTGCGAAGGGCGGAGTGATAGGAGGTGTTGTAGCAGTACTCCGCCCACGCCAACCAGTCCACCCATGCTTGTGGACGATCACCAGTAACACAACGAAGGTACATGGCGATCACCTTGTTGACCACCTCGGATTGGCCGTCTGTCTGAGGGTGGAACGCCGTGCTCATCGGAGCTTCACGCCCGCTAGTCGAAAGAGATCCCGCCAGACATGTCCCGTGAACACGGGATCATGATTGCTGACGATGGACGAAGGAAAACCGTGGAGGCAGACGATGCCGTCGAAGAAGGCCCGCGCCACGGAAGCGGCTGTATATGGATGACCCAGGGCGATGAAGTGCGCGTACTTGGAGAAGCGGTCAACCACCATGAGGATGACGGACTTGCCGCCCACCTTGGGAAGACCCTCGACGAAGTCCATGGAAATATCCGCCCATACCTGGGAGGGTACGTTCAGTGGCTGCAGTAGACCCGCGGGTCGTAGTGTCTCCGTCTTGTTCCGCTGGCACGTCACGCACGACCGCACCCAGTCGCGGACCATCGCGCCCATAACCGGGGATGTAAAAATCAGCACGGAGACGATGGAGAGTCTTCTGCACGCCCTCGTGCCCTGCAGAGTGCGCCAAGGTCAGGACCTGGTGGCGCAGGTCGCCATGGTCGGGCACGAAGATGCGGCGGCCATGTAGGAGTAGCCCCTCGTCCAAGCGCCAGGGCGCGTCCAGCTCGCCGGCGTCAAGGCGCTGGCGCAGGCCCTGCGCGTCCGCGGCCGTCGAAGTTGCCCGGCGAATGTCGTCGATGAAGGCGAAAGAAGGCAACGTCGTCCGCGACATCCTCAGTGTCGCGGCGGGACAAGGCGTCGGTGACCGTGTTGAGACGGCCGGGGCGGTACTCGACGGTGAAGTCGAAGCCGAAGAGCTTGCTGATCCACAGGTGCTGCGGAACGGTGGAGAGGCGTTGGTCCAGCAAGAACTTGAGGCTGTAGTGGTCCGTGCGCACACGGAATGACCGGCCCCAAAGATAAGGCCGCCAGTGGCGCACCGCCTGAACCAGCCCAATAAGCTCGCGCTCGTAGGCCGCGAGCTTGTGATGGCGAGCGGCGAAGGGGCGGCTGAAGAAAGCGAGCGGTCCCTCGCCCTGGTGGAGGACGGCGCCGAAGCCGATGCCAGAGGCGTCGCCGTCCACCACGAACGGCATATCAAAGTCCGACATCTGGAGGACGGGTCCCGTCGTTAGCGCCCGCTGGAGAGCCTCGAATGCCGTAGTCGCCTCCTCGTCCCAGGAGAAGGCGTCGCGTCGAAGGAGACGCGTCAATGGCGCGGCAATGAGGCCGAAGTACCGGATGTACTTGGACTCTAATATAACTTGGACTCTAATATAACTTGGACTTCTAATATAATTTGGACTCTAATATACCTAAAGATAATTAGGGCTAAGCCCGTAACTAACCCTGCCCATTGGGCCTCCTCCGTTGGTACGTTGTACCGGTCATAACAGTTTTTTACACTGGTATAGTGTCAAAAACGCTCTTACATTATGGGACGGAGGGAGTAGTTTTCATGATCACATAGCACATATTGAGCCGTATATGTATAATATATGATGTAGGATTTACAATTTTGATTGGTCATGTTGACTAATCTCCCCCCACCACTAGCCCCCCGGCGCTTGTTTTGTCTGATCGACTGTTTTGTTGTAGACACTCATTGATGTTGTCAATGAGCTTGAGTCTCTGAAGCCAGTTGTGAAGCGGCAGCTCGTTGAGCATAACAGAAGAGGTAGCCCGGAAGCTAATGGTCTGAATGGAACCCATGCTGCAAGTTCAAGGACGCAAAAGTATCCTCCAACCACATGTTCCACACAGGTAATATGGCCATATGGGATTGCACAACATTTCGCAGTTTGCAATCATTTTGTGGAAAACGAGTTATGTACTGTCAGCTGGCCAGGTGTTCTTCTGTCTATTCTTTCTCATTCATTTCCTTCTCCAGCCATTTGTAGGTTCATTGCAAAATTTCTACCCAGATGGGAGGCATCACGTGGCATCATTGACAAGTATCCAAACTGATAGGCAGATCCGCAAGCAGTATGTGTATCTCCTGTTCATATTTGTGTGTATGATATGCTGTGTTCCATTTGGCTGAAGTAAAAGTAGTTCCTGAGTGATTTCCAGATTGAACGGTGGTCCACCAATCATGAAAGAGGAACGATAGTTGACATGTTTGATAGCTAACCTAAACCACTCCGATAACTTGAGCGATTTCTTAAGCCAAAAATTTCAGTTTAAAGGGTACACTTCATAAGCAACACAGTAACTTAATTATGGGACTGCATGCTTTCCTGCATTTGAGTCATGTCAATTATCAGTCTTCTCTGACTAGTGGGTTGAATTAGGAAATTTCAGAGATCTAGCTCAGTTTATGAGTTTTTTTTAATACAAGTTTTTCTTGGCAGAGTTTAGTTGTGTTTATTGATTTGTCTAGCTGTCCCATAGTTGTATAAGTGGATATTGGAAGTTTGGCACATAGTTGCCCGGAATTAGGGTCGAGGTTCGGGGTTGAGGGACGAGGATAGCTAATGGCGAAATCGATGGATCGATTGAGGGTAGGCTTCTTCGCAACACCAGATCGAGACGTGGGCCGTGATACCGGGTCGACTATCCGGGTCGACAACACATATTACAATTGTTCGTATAAAATGTTGGATTTTCTTTTGAGAACGTATAAAATGTTAGTGAGAATCTCAGCGGTCTGTTTAAGAAAAATAGAGAAGACAAAAGAAAGCAACCCATTAGGCCTGTTAGCCCTTCTCATGTGACCTACCTTGCTTTGCTATTTGAAGCCGATGCATCTCTTTCCTTTTTGTTCCTGTTATGCGCCACCACTTCTCTTCCTCAATTTCCGTTGGCTTTCAATACAATACTTCGTTCGTCTTACTCCTGAAGCTGCTACAATTGTCCGCCTAATCGAGTTAGTGCGACCAACAAGGAAATAATGTCTGGCGACCAGAGGCCACAAGGACCAAGAACTGCAGTCACGACGTACGACCTACGAGGCTACGACGTCTACGGCGATCTGAGATGCTCTTGCCTCCTCTCAGGCAGGCGAACTAATGAAACAACCACTACCTCCTGCGGCGACATCTTCGCGTGAGGGCATTGGCGAGCGACGCGGCGAGACTTCGGATCGGGGAGTGGATGGGAGGAGATGGGGCGACCGGTGGCTGGTGGGGAGGAGGTGGTGCGGGCGTGCGGCGGCCAGCAGGGAGGAGGTGGGCGTGCGGCAGCCGAGCTTGGACAGGGAGGGAGATCCCTTTTCTTTGGTCTCGGTCGTTTGCTCGCAGAAGAGGCGAGGTACCAGTGCAATAACCGGGTTGTACCCACAGTTTCTAGCCCAAAATGCGTCAAACGGTTTAGGCCCATAACCAGCCATATCCAAACTGCTTTCTCTGTAAACCCAACCCAACCCAAACTTAAAAAGCATCAGCCCAATAAAACCTAAACCAGTCAAAGCCATAAAACCGAACCATTTAAACCAGTTTTTCTAAAACCATTCTCAGATTTATTATGCACATCACCACAAACACACACACACACACACATCACAAACCACTCATGAACAAAACAATATGGATGCCATGATGCAAAATGAATGACACGAGGCAAACATAATTTAAATCAACTCAAACATGGAATGTCATACAGAGGTGATCACATGGATATGGTTACACAATAAGGAATGTTGCATTTGGGCTGTTACACGAATTTGAATAAAAGAGGAAGAGGTTGAGGAAAGAGGAGAGAGGACAGGCTGTTGGGTTCCCTGTGAGGCTGGGGGTAGCGCCAGCGGTCGCCGGTCGGATCCAGGCGTTGCCGGCGGCGGCTTCGATCCAGGAGGCTGGCATCGCATTCCAGTGCGACCTGGGAGGCTGGGAGGGAGCACTTCGTCCCTGAGACGAGAGCGTGTGGGAGTTCCTGCAAAATAGGTTAGGTATACTGGGTTGGGCTGAGGCTGTTTTGGGCCAGGCCGTGTCCCGAGCGTATCCTGCACGTGTCCCAACGTTTTTTTTAAATCGAAATTTGTGGGATACTGCAAAGTTTGCGTATTCCGCCGTTTCAGAACAGCAGTTCGGCACTTCCAGCCATGTACGTGTTTTTTAGCTTATAGGTTCCGACTCTGGCCTACCCGAATTTGTTTGGGACTGAAAGGATAAATTGCTGCTCTGCTGTTGTTGTCAACAGGAGTGAACTGACGTGATCTGGCAGAATTAATCTCCCTTCTAGTTGCATGCATGTGACTTGATATTTTCAGTCTCTGTTTGCTCCTTTATACATTGAGCTTTTTGTAGACCAAAAATTCCATTGCTTTGCCTGACATCGGCAGCCATTAGTGTTACAGGTTTGTTGTTGGAATACTCTTTATAGGTGCACTAAGCTAGACTCTTTTCACTTTCTGGCTAAATTATTCAGATTTGTAAATCTGCCTTTTCCAAAAGAAGAGACACTGGCTAGACATTCAATATTAGGGCCTAATGGGCTTCATGGACAATGGACCGGGCCTGTTGCTGCAGTCAAGGCATGTTTGCTTTCTTTACATTTTCCCCCAACATGTTTGCTTGAGAATTTGACCATGGGCTACCATTATCTTACAGATATATTTCTGCTTAATGCAGGTCCAATATCCATGCAATCTTGAATTTACTCAAAGTGATATGACAAGGTGAGATCTGAGATAGTTTCAGCATAATATCTCTAATACAAATTCTTTTTTTTGTCTCATCTATTCCGACCTTGTGCAAAGTTTCTTTCAGTTCTAGAAATGGTGTTTTTTTTGAAAGATGCCCTAATTGGTCTTTCTACTCTGTTTGGGACCTGGAAGCCTATTGACATTCATGTATGCACTGAACTAATTTGAGTGGAATCCACCGAACAAATATAAATAATTTAACTATCTCATTGCCTCCAAATTGTTTTTATTGTAAGGACTAGATTTAGAAAGAACGCGGGATTTGACTAGACAAATTCAATGAAGCTAATACAAGATTTCAGTAGAAGAGTGATTAGAAGAATGAACCAAACATATGTATACTTTACAGGGAAATTCGTCTATGCTCAGTGTGACATTATCACTCTGTTCCTTCTGCAGTCTAGTGCCAGCTATGTTGAACCAAGATGGTCTGCATGGTCCCAGTACCACATATCCCGATAGCACTACAAAAGATAACGAGGATATGAAATCCGTTCTATCTCTTGATGATGGTCGATGGTCTGCACCAGCAGAAGAATGCACCTCTACACCTTCTGCAAGTCTGGTGGGAGAATTATCCCAGTTGAATATCAGACAGCCTTCACCCCCACCAGTCCTGGCAGAAGTACATCCTGATCATACACCCCCAATGTCTCCATCAAGAGTTGCTGATCCAACACCAGGACTTGTTATATCAGAAACCGGTCGTTATCATAACTTGCATGTTGTAAGTTCAAATTATACTGATTCCATTTGAAATGATATGTTGCTCTGGGCCTATAGGCTATTACTTTGTAGGAAATACATCTGTATTTGTTTGTAACTTATGTATTCCTATACACTTGTTTCGACTGATGATTTCAACTTTGCTGTTTTGTTAGCCGGTGAAATTGATGGAGTGTTTTTTAAGGGTTGCTGAGGCGAACACTAAAAGAAGTTTAGAAACATGTGGGGTTCTTGCTGGTACCCTGGTACGTATGTTATTCCGGAAATGAGAACATTTATTTTGCTCGACTACTGACATCACATTGTATTTTCATGTAGAAAAAGAGAACTTTTCATGTGTCAACCTTAATAATTCCAAAGCAGAAATCTACATCTGATTCAGTAAGTTGTTCTTGTATCTTCCGTAGACTTGTTATTTACTGTATTGCAACATATCATCTGAATTGCAGTTCAGGGGATTGCTTAATACATAGCTTTCTTTTTTGACAGTGTGAAGCTACAAATGAAGAAGAACTATTTGAAGTTCAGGACAAGGGCTCACTATTCACTCTTGGTTGGATTCATGTAAGTTCAGTTTAAAGAATTTTATGCATCACTGATGCTGTTTGTTTTTTGCTCAAGCCAATAAGGTATATGCAATGTGTTAACAATATATTTAAAGATATATCAATTAATACATTTTCTTTAGTTCTTCCTCTTCATAACTCATAACTGAAGAAACTCTGTTTAAAATTTAGTTGTTACAAAGCTGGATACTATGCTATCAAACCCTTTAGCTTGAATTGGCGTGCCACTTCTATTTTGACAATCTTAATGATATGCTTATGATTTTCACCTTGAGATCGGCATTTGCCCATACAATTACGTGTATTACATGATTTAGATCCCTGTTGCCTAATTTTGGACAATGCTTCATGCACTTTCCATACACAATGGAAGGTGGTGCGACAAGGGCATTTTCCATTGTTGATAGGTGAAATCATGTCTTTGCAACTAGATCTGTATGTATTAATTTCTTGCAATGCTGTGTTACGTTTTTGCACTAGGCCATGGCACTGAATTATGGACTTGAAAATGTAACATCAACGAAACATCTCTGTTGTTGAAAATGTGTAAATTCCTATTTAATATTGGTTCAAGGAGATTCGTGGCACTCTCAGTTGTATCTCATGCAATATTTGTTTCAAAGATGGATATGGTAACGCATTGCTGTTTTAGTATTAGTCATCTGGATTGTACCAAATGGCAATAAGTAGATGCCATACGGCAATACATTATCATACCAAGTGTTACAGAAGTTGGCATAATTGCACAAGTATGGTACTCCATACCTAACCATAGCTTGGTACTTAGGGATATTATTTATTTGTCGACGGGCTGACTGCTCGCCTCTGTCATAAAAATGGCTGCTTTCGTCACCAATTGTCTGCTTTGCTTTCCAGACACATCCAACACAGTCCTGTTTCCTGTCTTCTATTGACCTTCATAATCATTATTCCTATCAGGTAATGTTGGCAGACTGGACCTCTCAGTATCATTACCACTTATTTGGTGGGCAATTCCATTATAGTATTTTTGTTGTTGCCCTCAACACTCGATGATGTCATTTGTCTCACACGACAATCGTATGGATTCAGATAACGAAAACACGAAGAAATTCATTGTATATCAAGATTCTGTAACTCTACTTATTATTGAGATGCTATACAATATGAGAATCTGGAATGCATATTTGCAAGCATATTTTTAGATCAATAGTTAAAATGATATTTGCTTCATCTGTTAATCTTGCATATCCTATTGTTGCATTTGTATCATGTATTCGGATGCCTACTTTTCCCCTGTGTCCACAAGACAATTCCTTCTGTTTGTTTTTGACCCCTCTTAACTTTGTGTATCCAAAGATGCTTGACCCCTCTTAACTTTAGTAGGACAAATGTTTCCTACTACCGGGTGTAGTTACTCCTTGTGTTTTTTACGTTCTAGGTAGTATTTATCATACCGGAATGTATGTATGCGTAGTATGTACTATGTACTCCCTTCGTCCCAAAATAAGTGTCGTAAATTTAGTACTAAGTTAGTACAAATTAATACTAAAGTAGCGACACTTATTTTGGGACGGAGGAAGTATTAAACAAGAATATTTAGGTAGTATGTATACTACTCCCTCTGTACATAAATATAAGGTATTTTAGAGACTTGTGGTAGAGGCTAGGGTTCTACCAGGTCTCGGACGTAGGTTGTAGGGGTGGAAGTGCGGGCTGCGAGGTTGGGGACGCCGGCGCCGGCGGTTGGGCGCCGTCGCAGCGTGAGAGAGAGAGAGAGGCGGCTAGGGTTTGGGGCTCTCGTCTCCTGAGGGAGACGACAACAAAATATACTGTTTATTGTCTGATTAATATCGAAGGGGTACATGTGTTTATAAAGGAGGACAACCTCCACTAAACCCTAGATAACTTGGACTCTAATATAACTTGGACTTCTAAGATAGGTAAGATAACTTGGGCTAAGCCCGTAATTAACCCTGCCCATTGGGCCTCCTCCGTTGGTACGTTGTACCGGTCATAACATCTCTCCCCGCCTTCTCAAACAGCTCGTCCTCGAGCTGAACATCTGGAAACTGCTGGCGGAAATCGTCGAGCTTCTCCCAAGTCGCTTCCTCCTCTGGCAGGCTGGTCCATTGTACCAAGACATGCCAGACGCCGCGACGCTGCTGCGCCTGTAGCACCTTCGCCACCTGTGCGGAAGCTGGAAGGAGGCGGCCATACAAGTAGGAGGAAGGGCCGGCGTCGCTGCAGGAGGGTCCCCGCGGTAGGCCTTCAGTAAGCCGACATGGAAGACGTCGTGGAGGCGAGAACCAGCTGGCAGCTCCAAGCGGCATGCGAGTGTGCCGACACGCTCCAGCACACGAAAGGGACCGGCGTAGCGAGGTCCCAATTTGCGCTTGGAGCGCGGGTCTAGAGACTGCGTGGTCCTGTGGAGGAGGCGCAGCCACACCCAATCGCCCACCGCGAACTCCGCCTCGCGATGATGAGCATCGTAGTACTTCCGAGCCAGCTGCTGTGCTTGGAGAAGACGCTGGCGTGCCTCAGCCAGAATGTCGTCGCGGGTGCGGAGTAAGTCGCCCGCCGTCTCGGACCGAGCCGTCCCAGGCTCGTAAGGGAGCATCGCCGGAGGTGGGCGCCTGTAGACCACCTCGAAAGGCGTGGTGCGCAGGGCGGAGTGATAGGAGGTGTTGTAGCAGTACTCCGCCCACGCCAACTAGTCCACCCAAGCTCGTGGACGATCACCAGTAACACAGCGCAGGTACATGGCGATCACCTTGTTGACCACCTCGGATTGGCCGTCTGTCTGAGGGTGGAACGCCGTGCTCATGCGGAGCTTCATGCCGGCCAGTCGAAAGAGATCCCGCCAGACATGTCCCGTGAACAAGGGATCACGATCGCTGACGATGGACGACGGAAAACCGTGGAGGCGGACGATGCCGTCGAAGAAGGCCCGCGCCACGGAGGCGGCTGTATATGGATGACCCAGGGCGATGAAGTGCGCGTACTTGGAGAAGAGGTCAACCACCGTGAGGATGACGGATTTGCCGCCCACCTTGGGAAGGCCCTCGATGAAGTCCATGGAAATATCCGCCCACACCTGGGAGGGTACGTCCAGCGGCTGCAGTAGACCCGCGGGTCGTAGTGTCTCCGTCTTGTTCCGCTGGCACGTCACGCACGATCGCACCCAGTCGCGGACCATCGCGCCATCACCGGGGATGTAAAAATCAGTACGGAGACGATGGAGAGTCTTCTGCACGCCCTCGTGCCCTGCAGAGTGCGCCAAGGTCAGGACCTGGTGGCGCAGGTCGCCATGGTCGGGCACGAAGATGCGGCGGCCATGTAGGTGTAGCCCCTTGTCCAAGCGCCAGGGCGCGTCCAGCTCGCCGGCGTCAAGGCGCTGGCGCAGGCCCTGCGCGTCCGCGGCCGTCGAAGTTGTCCGGCGTATGTCGTCGATGAAGGCGAAAGAAGGCCCGGAGCGGATGCACATGATAGTGCCAGCCATGGCGACGTCGTCCGCGACATCCTCAGTGTCGCGGCGGGACAAGGCGTCGGCGACCGTGTTGAGACGGCCGGGGCGGTACTCGACGGTGAAGTCGAAGCCGAAGAGCTTGCTGATCCACTGGTGCTGCGGAACGGTGGAGAGGCGTTGGTCCAGCAAGAACTTGAGGCTGTAGTGGTCCGTGCGCACACGGAATGACCGGCCCCAAAGATAAGGCCGCCAGTGGCGCACCGCCTGAACCAGCCCAATAAGCTCGCGCTCGTAGGCCGCGAGCTTGTGATGGCGAGCGGCGAAGGGGCGGCTGAAGAAGGCGAGCGGTCCCTCGCCCTGGTGAAGGACGGCGCCGAAGCCGATGCCAGAGGCGTCGCAGTCCACGATGAACGGCATATCAAAGTCCGGCATCTGGAGGACGGGTCCCGTCGTGAGCGCCTGCCGGAGAGCCTCGAATGCCGTAGTCGCCTCCTCGTCCCAGGAGAAGGCGTCGAGTCGAAGGAGACGCGTCAGTGGCGCGGCGATGAGGCCGAAGTCCCGGATGTACTTCCGGTAGTAGCCGGCGAGGCCTAAGAAGCCGCGGAGCGCTCGCGGTGACCGCGGGATCGGCCACGCGGCGACGGCGGCGACCTTGTCCGCGTCCATCGCTACCCCGTCCGCCGAGATGACGTGCCCCAGGTACGCGACGGAGGTCGTGCCGAACGAGCACTTCGAGCGCTTGAGGTGAAGACGATGCGCTCGAAGCTCGTTGAAGATGATGGCCACATGTTGTAGATGCTCCGCCCAAGATGCACTGTAGATGAGAATGTCATCAAAGAAAACAAGCACAAAGCGGCGCAAGTATGGGCTGAGCACGTCGTTCATCAGGGCCTGGAAGGTCGCCGGCGCGTTGGAGAGGCCGAACGGCATCACCAGGAACTCGAAGTGGCCATGGTGAGTGCGGAACGCCGTCTTCTCGATGTCGTCAGGGTGCATGCGCACCTGATGGTAGCCCGAGCGAAGGTCGAGCTTGGTGAAGAAGCGCGCTCCGTGTAGCTCGTCCAAGAGCTCATCCACGACGGGGATGGGGAACTTGTCCTTGGACGTCAGGGCGTTGAGGGCGCGGTAGTCGATGCAGAAGCGCCATGTGTCGTCGGACTTGCGCACAAGGAGCACCGGGGCGGAGAACGGCGATGTCGAAATCCGGATGATGCCCTGCGCGAGCATGACTGCCACCTGTCGCTCGAGCTCGTCTTTCTGCAGCTGAGGGTACCGGTACGGACGCACGGCTACAGGTGCCGTGTCCGGCAGCAGGTGGATGCGGTGGTCACAGGGCCGCACGGGAGGGAGGCCCTGTGGCTCGTCGAAGATGTCGTTGTGCTGCTGCAGGAGGTCGGCCAGGAGGGGATGCGCCTCGTCCAGTGCGGACGCCATCAACTGGAGCTGTGGAGTCACGGCGCCGGAGCCGCTGATGCCTGTCCACTGAACGCGACGGCCGCCCTCGCGCCAGAAGATGAGGGACAGCACATCGAGGTCCCAAAGGATGGGGCCGAGAGTGGACAGGAAGTCGATGCCGAGGATGAAGTCGTAGCAGCCCAGGTCGATGCCGACGCAGTCGATGGAGAACGGCTCGTCGCCGATGAGGATGGGAACCTGCCGCGCCACCCCTGGCAAGCAAGGCGGTCCCCGTTGGCGACGGTGACGTTGAACTTCTCCGAGCCCGCCGGTTGGAGTGCGAGGCGGCGCATGGCGTCCCCGGACAGGAAGTTGTGCGTCGAACCCGTGTCCACGAGCGCGGTTAGACGCTCCCCGTTGATCGTCACCGGAAGCAGCATCGTCTTTGCCGTCTTGATGCCAGCCATGGCATGAAGGGAGACGACGAAGGCGGTCGCGTCGACCGGCCCGTAGGTCGTGACGCCGGCCTCGGAGAGTGTGGTGGCGTCGAGCTCCGCGGTGAGGGCCCCCACCTCCGCGTCGTCGACGGTCTCCAAGTAGAACAGGCGGGCGCACGTATGACCCGGCGCATACGGCTCGTCGCAGTTGAAGCACAGGCCCTTGCGGCGCCGCTCGAGCTGCTCGGCCGACGTCAAGCGCCGGAAGGTGCGTGTCGGTGCGGGGGCAACCGCCGTAGCGGCCGGCAGGGCGGGGCGTGTGGGGTGGCGGCCGCCAGGGCGGGGCGGGTCGGGGAACGCGTGCCGCGGCCCGGGAACGCCTGCTGCAGGGCGTTGGCGCGCTGCTCGTACGCGCGTGCGTAATACATGGCCGTCTGCAGGTCCTGGGGGTCGCGCATCTCGACGTCGATGCGGATGTGGTCGGGAAGGCCGCCGACGAAGAGCTCGGCGCGTTGGCGAGCCGTGACGTCAGGCGCATGGCAGGCCAACGTCTGGAAGCGGTCGGCGAAGTCCTGCACCGAGGTGGTGAAGGGAAGGCGACCGAGCTCGGCGAAGCGGCTCCCACGTATGGGGGGGCCGAACCGGAGGAGACACAGGTCGCGAAAGCGCTCCCATGAAGGCATCCCGCCCTCGTCCTGCTCGAGGGCGTAGTACCAAGTCTGGGCGGCGCCACGGAGGTGGTAGGAGGCGATCCACGTGTGGTCGGACGCCATGGTCCGTTGCCCCCTGAAAAACTGGTCGCACTGATTGAGCCAGTTCAGGGGGTCGACGGTGCCGTCGTAGGTGGCGAACTCCAGCTTGGTGAAGCGGGGTGGCTGCTGCACGTGTGGCGAGGCCGCGTAGGTGCCCTCGTGACGGCCCAGCGCGGCGGAAGGAGAGTGTTGCGGCACCACGGAGCTCCCGGCGTACGGATCAGTGTACCCGCCGAACCCCCCGAAGGTGGGGGCGGGTGGCTGCAACGCTGTCGGCTGTAGTGGCGCCGTCGTGTAGGTCGGCGTGTCCATCCACGTCGGTAGCGGGGACGGCGACGGCGGCCACCGGACCTGGGTGATCGGCAGGCCCTGGGGCACGACAGTCGCCGGGGGCGGTGGCGCGAAGGGCGCCGCCGGCGGAGGCGGTGGTGGCGGGGTTGCGTACGGAGCCTGGAGGGGAGTCCGGAGGTTCGAGACCGCCAGGTTGAGGTCGCGGATCGTCGAGGACATCTCCGCCGGGGAGAGGACGGGAGCGGGTTCGGCCGCCAGGGCCGCGGGACCGGAGGCGGCCGGGTCTGAGGTCGCCGGCGGCGGTGAGTGGTACGGCGGCGGCTGCTGCTGTGAGGTGGCGGCGGCGGTGGTGGTGGGAAGGTCCGGCAAACTCATCGAACCCAAGCTACCTGATACCAAATTGGTAGAGGCTAGGGTTCTACCAGGTCTCGGACGTAGGTTGTAGGGGTGGAAGTGCGGGCTGCGAGGTTGGGGACGCCGGCGCCGGCGGTTGGGCGCCGTCGCAGCGTGAGAGAGAGAGAGAGAGAGGCGGCTAGGGTTTGGGGCTCTCGTCTCCTGAGGGAGACGACAACAGAATATACTGTTTATTGTCTGATTAATATCGAAGGGGTACATGTGTTTATGAAGGAGGACAGCCTCCACTAAACCCTAGATAACTTGGACTCTAATATAACTTGGACTTCTAAGATAGGTAAGATAACTTGGGCTAAGCCCGTAATTAACCCTGCCCATTGGGCCTCCTCCGTTGGTACGTTGTACCGGTCATAACAACTTGACACAACTCTCTAACATGTCTTATATTTATGTACATAGCAATGTTCAGAATATCGGTAACTTGTAGCTACTCAGTCGGGTGAGGAGTAGGGATTAATCGGCAAATCGGCCTATTAACTGCATATATTGGTAACCCATTTATCGGTAGGTTAACTAGGGCCATATTTATACATCTTAACTATGTATAGCAATACAGCAGCAGTAGCAGCAGCAGCATTAAAGGAGAGGCAATAAGCAGCAGCAGCATTAAAGGAGAGGCAATAAGCAGCAGCAGCATTAAAGGAGAGGCAATAAGCAGCAGCAGCATATAACACAGAGCAGGAGCAGATATAGCATAGCAAAAAGCAGATCAGCATCTAGCGCCGACTGCTTGGAGAGGGGACGACAACCTGGAGCAGGAAGAAGAAAGTCTGTGAGCTCGGGGAGGGGGAGGCGAGTTCGTCTGCCATGCTATTGGTGCTGGTCTCAGGGAGGGGGAGGTGGCGGTGAGCTAGAGGAGTTATATATACTCATGTAACGAACACCTTTGAGATTAAGCAAGATCAATCTATTTTGGTCGGCTCCTAGAAGGAGCCGGTGCCCTAACCCTAGCCGTGCCCAACTCTCTCTCTCTCTTTCTCGCGACCACGGCGCCACAGCGCCATCGGTCGTGCCAGCCGGCTCGCCATCCACCGCAGCACCCTTACAACCTGCGAGCACGCCCTGGTAGGGAAGCTGTTCCTACCAATTTGGTATCAGCTTGCACAGGTTTGCTGGCCACCACGCCGATGGCCGCTTCGGCCGTTGTTGCAGCCGTCACCGGGCCGCCTCCTGAGGCCGCCTACCCTCCGTCGCTCTCGGCCGGCTTGGTTCTCTCCCCGCGAAGATTACCGCCGTGCTGTTGGAGCTCGGCCACGCCGTGGCGGGCATCCGCGCACTCCTCGCGGGGAATCCCGCACCGCATCAGCCGGTCGCGGCCTTCTTCCCTGTCGTGGCGCCTCCACCAAGCCTCGCGACGGCGCAGCACCTGGGATCCACCTCTGCGCTGAGTGGGCCGCCTCCGACCTCGGGCGCACCCATCCAGGACGTGTGGTTCCCTCCGTTGCCGTCCCCGCTCCCGGCCTGGCTCACCGAGCCCGTCTACACGCCGGCCATGGTGCAGCCGTCCCTACCGGCCCCAGGCGCGGTGCACCCGGCCGGACCACTCGCCGGCTTCGCCGGACCGGTGGGACCCTACGCGGGCGTTGACGCCCCCCTGTTCCATGGCGGGCACTGCAGCCCGTCCTCCCGGGTCAGTCGGCGCCAAGCCATTGCTCCGCGCGGCCGAGCCGCCAATGGCCGCCGGCTACGGCCAATACCTGCCGCGTTTCTCCAAGCTGGAGTTCACCACCTATGACGGCACCGGCGCCCCCCTGAACTGGCTTAACCAGTGCGACCAGTTCTTCCGGGGCAAAGGACGCTCGCTTCCGACCGCACCTGGATTGCCTCGTACCACCCCCAGTGCGTGACACAAACGTGGTACTACGCCCTCGAGCAGGACGAGGGCGGGATGCCGCCATGGGAACGCTTCCGCGACCTGTGCCTTCTACGGTTCGGGCCACCCGTCCGTGGCAGCGGGCTGGCGGAACTCAGACACCTCCCGTTCCGCTCCTCAATGCAGGATTTTGCTGAGCGCTTCCAGGCGCTGGCCTGCCACGCTCCGGGCGTCTCGGCCCTCCAACGGGCCGAACTCTTTGTCGGCGGCCTCCCCGACCACATCCGCGTGGACGTTGAGATGCGCGGACCGCAGGACCTCCAGACGGCTATGTATTACGCCCGCGTGTTCGAGCAGCGCGCCGTCGCCATGCAGCAGGCGTTTCCGGCTCGGGCTCCTCGCCTACCCCCTCAGGCGCCCACGCCTGCGCCCAGCCGACCGGCCCAGGCGGCGACAGGGTCCCCCACCACGGCCGCGACTCGCCGTTCCGCCGGCTCACCCCAGCCGAGCAGCTCGAGCGTCGCCGCCAGGGGCTCTGCTTCAACTGCGACGACTTGGGATGCTTCGACTTCATCCTTGGCGTGGATTTCTTGCGGACCCTCGGTCCCATCCTTTGGGACTTTGACGCCCTGACCATGACGTGCTGGCGTCAAGGCCGCAAGGTGCAGTGGAAGGGTGAGGGTGGCGCGTCGTCGGCAGTTGCCCCACCACAGTTGTCGACAGCAATCGCCGATTCAGAGCCGCCCCTGTTGGCCCACCTCCTGTAGCACCACAACGATCTCTTCGCTGAGCCCCAGGGCCTTCCGCCCGCCCAAGTCTGTGACCATCGCATTCACCTTCTTCCGAGTACATCGCTTGTCGCCGTCCGGCCATATCGCTACCCACAACTGCAGAAGGACGAGTTAGAACGACAGTTCGCACTCATGCTCGCCTTGGGCATCATCCGGATCTCCACTTCGCCATTCTCGGCCCCGGTGCTCCTTGTTCGCAAGCCCGACGACTCATGGCGCTTCTGCATCGACTACCGTGCTCTCAACGCCGCGACATCAAAGGACAAATTTCCCATACCGGTCGTGGAGGAGCTCCTGGACGAGTTTCATGGGGCCCGCTTCTTCACTAAGCTCGACTTGCGTTAGGGTTATCATCAGGTTCGGATGCACCTGGACGACATCGCTAAGACGGCGTTTCGCACTCATCATGGCCACTAGTTTTTGGTGATGCCTTTCGGCCTCTCTAATGCACTGGCGACATTCCAGGCCTTGATGAACAACGTACTCCGGCCCTACTTGCGGCGGTTTGTGCTCGTTTTCTTTGATGATATTCTCATCTATTGCTCCTCTTGGGCAGAGCACTTGCAGCACGTCGCCATCATCTTCAACGAGTTTCGGGCACACCAACTCCACCTTAAGCGCCCGAAGTGCTTGTTTGGCACGATATCCGTCGCATATCTCGGCCACGTCATTTCAACGGAGGGAGTCGCCATGGATGCCAACAAGATCGCGGCGGTCGCCTCTTGGCCAACACCGCACTCACCGCGGGCCCTCCACGGCTTCTTGGGTCTGGCCGGCTACTACCGAAAGTTTATCCGGGAGTTTGGCCTTCTCGCCGCGCCGCTCACATGGCTACTCCGTTGCGACGCCTTCTCATGGGACGAGGAGGCAGCTACCGCCTTCCAGTCACTAAAGGAGGGTCTTACTACCGGTTTGGTCCTCCAGATGCCAGATTTCGAGCAACAGTTTATGGTTGACTGTGATGCGTCCGGAGTGGGTTTCGACGCTGTTCTTCACCAGGGCGCGGGACCGCTCGCTTTCTTCAGCCGGCCATTCGCCCACGTCACCATAAGCTCGCGGCCTACGAGCGGGAGCTTATCGGTTTGGTACAGGCGGTGCGACACTGGCGACCATATCTCTGGGGGCGACACTTCCTGATTCGCACTGACCATTAGAGCCTGAAATTTTTGTTGGATCAACGCATATCCACGATTCCGCAGCATCAGTGGATCAGTAAGCTTTTAGGCTATGACTTCACCATTGAGTACCGGCCAGGACGTCTCAACATCGTGGCGGACGCATTATCATGACGTGACGCGGGTGACGACGCCTCCAAGGCTGGCGACCATATCTCTGGGGGCGACACTTCCTGATTCGCACTGACCATTACAGCCTGAAATTTTTGTTGGATCAGTGCCTATCCACGATTCCGCAGCATCAGTGGATCAGTAAGCTTTTTGTCCATGACTTCACCATTGAGTATCGGCCACGACGTCTCAACATCGTGTCGGACGCATTATCACGACGTGACGCGGGTGAGGACGCCTCCGACACCGAGGGTACGGCCATTTGCATCCTCTCCGGGCCCTCCTTCGTCTTCATCGACGACATTCGCTGTGCCACTGCCACGGCTACTGATGCTCAGCTTCTTACGAAGCGGCTTGCGGAGGGCGACTTGCCGGCGCCGTGGCGACTCGATGACGGATTACTCATCCACGGTAGGCGCATCTTTGTGCCCGATCACGACGATCTCCGTCACCAGGCGATTCTCTTGGCGCACTCAGCCGGTCACGAAGGGGTGCAGAAAACACTCCATCTACGCGCTGACTTCTATCTTTCGAGAGACCGCGCATTGGTGCGCGATTGGGTGCGCTCTTGTGTGACGTGCCAACGCAACAAGACCGAGATGTTGTAGCCAACTGGCCTTCTACAGCCCCTTGAGGTGCCCTCCCAGGTGTGGGCTGACATCTCTATGGATTTTATTGAGGGCCTTCCCAAGGTGGGCGGCAAGTCCGTCATTCTCACTGTGGTGGACCTTTTCTCCAAGTATGCACACTTCATCGCACTTCACCACCGCAAGACCGAGTTTGCGATGGGGGATTGGGTGTGGCTGCGGCTTCTCTACCGTACTACGTAGTCACTTGTCCCCCGCGCCAAGCGCAAGTTGGGTCCTCGCTATGCAGGGCCCTTTCAGGTGTTGGAACGCATTGGCGGTGTCGCCTACCGCCTGAAGCTTCCCCTGGTGCACGTCTCCATGATGTCTTCCATGTGGGCTTATTGAAGCCTTTCCATGGGGAGCCGGCGGCGGCTGGACCAGATCTTCCGCCAACCTCTGACGGGTGCTTACTTCCTGCTCCAGACAAGGTATTGCAGGCCCAGCAAAGCCATGGTGTATGGCGCCTTTTGATCCAGTGGCACGGTCTTGCAGAGGAGGATGCTATGTGGGAGAACCTGGAGGAGTTCCGTCAGCATTATCCAGATTTCCAGCTCGAGGACGAGCTGTTTGCGCAGGCGGGGAGAGATGTTATGACCGGTTTACATTATAACCGGAGGAGGCCCAGTTAGCCAAGCTGGCCTAGTTATCTTATAGTATTAGGGGCTTAACCCAGTTTATTATACTCCCTCTGTCCCAAAATAAGTGACGCAAATTTAGTACTAAGTTAGTATAAATTTTGTACTCAAGCAGCGACACTTATTTTGGGGCGGAGGGAGTAGTTGATAGCCTAGAGGAGTTATATATATTGATGAATGAACACCTTTGAGATTAAGCAAGATCAATCTATTTTGATCGGCTCCTAGAAGGAGCCGGTGCCCTAACCCTAGCTGCGCCCAACTCTCTCTCTCTCGCGCGCGACCACGGCGCCACAACTCCGTCGGCCGCGCCAGTCGGCTTGCCATCCACCGCGACACCCTTACAACCTGCGAGCACGCCCTGGTAGGGAAGCTGTTCCTACCACTCGGTGCCTGGATCCTTGAGGAGTGTAGGCGGATGGTGCCGGCAGCTGCTCGGAGAGGGGGGCGGCTTGAGGAGTGCAGGCGGATGGTGCCGGCAGCTGCTCGGAGAGAGTGAGAAGTGAGGGAACGGGCTGACCTAAAACACCCAGTTTTGGAGTAAAGGAGGGAATGGGCCAAAATTTTGGAGCCCAAAATTCTCTCTTCCTCTATTCAGTTAATCGGCCCAGTGGGATAAATCGGTCCTACAGCCGATTAATCCGCTGGACCAGTAACGCGATGGATAAGGTGTTATCGCATCCGTGACCTACAGATTCAGGATAAACTGGCCGATTAACTTGAACATCGTCCGATATTTATAACAGTGGTACAGAGGGAGTACCTGTTAGGTAGTATGTACCATATTTTGAGCATACTCATGGGCCACTTGTATTTTTTTTTTTCATATAACTCACTTTGTAGTATATTAAATATAGTATACCGATATAATAGAAATGGTAAAGTAGCAGATATACTACCACATGGTAGTATATACTAGTAGTAGTAGAGTAACTACACCCTATACCAGTTAGCATGTGTCCAGCTAATTTGCTTAATAGTTGGCTAGTCTTATCAAATCGAATAGTGTACTCTGCATCATGATTTTTTACAATTCAATACCAGTTAGTCTGCAGCCAGCTAATTTTTTTAGTACTTCCTTCGTTCCTAAATATAAGTCTTTTTAGAGATTTCAATACAAACTACATACGGATGTATATAGACATATTTTAGAATGTAGATTCACTCATCTTGCTCCCGTATGTAGTCCGCATTGGAATCTCTAAAAAGACTTATATTTAGGAACGGAGGGAGTAGTTAGCAGCTAGTCTATCAAATCATATAGTATACTCTGCATCATGATTTTCTACAATTCATTTGAGAAAATGCTGTTTGGTATTATTGTATCAACAGGTCATGCTACCTGAGGCAATTGCAATAGTTATGGCACCTACTGACACAAGAAAGTAAGTATTTAATTGTTTCATATGTTCTGTTGACATCCAGTTTTGCGGTCAATCGTTCACTCTTTTTTTTTTTGACTGTTGCTAATCAAATCATATGGACTAGCATTGGCTTGTGGTGAACTTTAGGGTGCTTAGAGAATCTCTAGTAGATGCTTTAAATCTGATAGTCTATATATATCCCCATATAGACTATGGTCTAAAAGGAAGAAAGTAAGTATTTAATTGTTTCATATGTTATGTCGACGTCCAGTTTTGCGGTAAGTCTTTCACTCTTTTTTTTTGCCTGTTGCTAATCAAAATCATATGGACTAGCATTGGCTTGTGGTGAACTTTAGGGTGTTCATAGCATCTCTAGTAGATGCTCTAAATCCGATAGTCTATATAATCCCCATATAGACTATGGTCTAAAAGGTTCCCTCCTGTATATCTCACAGCTCTCCAGCAGATAGTTTATATTCACATCCTTTATATTCTCTCCTATATTTCAATAATATTTTATAACTACCAATTCAACTACCATTTCTGTCGCAAAACAAATATAAAAATTCAACTACCATTTCACAACCGCACTTAGTTCCTGCTAATTAAAGACAAACATGATGTTACATCTTGATGATGTGCAATCCATTTTAATTTAAATAGTTGATGCTACGTTCTAGTGTGCGTTGATAGCAAAATGCATCAGGCTAATCAATCAAAAGTGCCCATGCACGTGTGCAAAATGCATCAGGCTAATCAATCAAAAGTGCCCATGCACGTGTGCTGTACAGAGAGAGAAAGGAAGAAAAGCAGGCAGACTGATCGGTCAAGCCCATCCTCTGTTTACTTATCTTCTCAGCTTTTCCCAAATGATCATCTTCCTCAGACTCTCTCCTGTACCGCTCTCTCTCTTCCTTAACAGAGCCTAAAAGAAAAAGAATGATGCCTCTCACGCCTAACACTCCTGGCCGTCTTCTTCATAGCATCGATGAGACCCCCACAACTTCCTCTACCTATTCTCTCCCTTGATACTGCTGCTGTTGCTGCAAATGTCGCTGCCACCGGCCGCGGCCATGGACACCCCCATCCCTGTCCACCGTGATCTGAGCCACCGCCTCTGCTGCTCCTTCCCGCCGCTGCCGACTTCCTCCCTTTCCCTTCTCTTCCACTCCACTCCACCGCGACCTGAGCCGCCGGCATCCTTCCCCCATCACGTCCTGCTCCACCTCCGGACGGATCCACAATGATGGTGCTCGGTGGTGGCCCGATCCACAACCATAGTGCGCGGCTGTGCCGGATCCACCCCTACATCCAGCACCACGCTCTCTTGAAAAAAAAACCTCTGCTGCTCTAGAGGGTAGCAGGAGGAAGGGTTTGCGAGAGGCAGTTGCGGTTTGGATGATGTGCAGGGATCATCCAAGGTTGGAAGATCTGTTGCGATTTTTGGACAATGTCATGCGATAGACTTTTTGCTGGAAAGCGTTTTTACCTTCATGTGCTATTTCGGCTGTCGACCACCATATTGACTGGCTGCTAGAGATGCTCTTAGTTCTCATTTCTATAGGACTGTGATTTGACCCGCAATGTTGTATAAGCGTTGAGTGTTGGCTGACCGAAAGGTGACATGTTCACAGTTGGGTGTAGCGGAAATGCACATGGTGAGATGGATGTGTGCCCACACAAGAAAGGATAAATTGCGGAATGATGATATACGTGATAGAGTTGGGGTAACACCGACTGAAGAGAAGCTTGTTCAACATCATCTGAGATGGTCTGGTCATATACAACGCAGGCCTCCACAAGCTCCAATGCATAGCGACGGTTAAAACGTGCTGATAATGTCAAGAGAGGTCGGGGTAGACCAAATTTGACATGGGAGGACACAAAGAGAGATCTGAAGGATTGGAATATCACGAAAGAATTAGCCATGGACAGGGGTGCGTGGAAGTTAGCTATCCACGTGCCAAAACCATGATTTGGTTTGAGATCTTGTGGGTTTCAGCTCAGGCCTACGCTAACTTGTTTGGAACTAAAGGCTTTGTTGTTGTTGTTGCTGTTGTAGGTCGAATTATGCAAACATTTCGCCTCTAATTTGTACAAACTAGTTCAGTTTTCATGTGTTACTACTGACTACCGAATTATGTAGTACTCCCTCTGTCCCAAAATGTAAGACCATTTTAGGCACTATGGGGCGGAGGGAGTATTTGCCAACATTCACCAATGAGGAAACATAATTGGAGTTCGCTAAAGTTATATGCAACTTTCTTACTTGCCTCCTCAATATTTCTTGTTACATTCCACTCCGCAACTCCAGAGATCATTACCTAAAAAGGCTTTCACCCCGCTTTATATATAAAGCAATGATCATCCACAACCCGGTACAAACACACACCATCAAGACACACGCACACACCTAAGGCAAGATACATAGGCGATGAGCGCAGCAACACCACCCCTAGCACTACGAGAGCAACCGGGGTCTTCCACCGTGAACACGCCACAGCAAAAAGATGAAGCCACATAAGACGAATCGTGGGCTCCAAGGCGGCGCCTTCACGAAGGTTACGACGCTAGAGCGCCGTCACCGCCCGACCCGAGGATCAGAGTTTCCCCTAGAGTCACATGATGGGCGATGAGAGCCACGACGACGCCTTCAAGAAGGGAACGAGCTTCGCCGCTGTTGGTCCGTCCAAAGAGATATCAGGTTTTCACCCCGGCCAACACTCACCGCCACCGAACGCCATACCCCGGCGACCACGCCGCCCACATGGCCATAATCATCGGGCAGCACCGCGCCACGGGCTCTGCCCATGAGCACCGCGACACCACCACCAGGGCCACCGCCCCGGCATCCAAGACCCTGACACCACCTCACCCGAGCTTGCCGCTACCCCAACCAAAGAAAGGAGCGGAAAGGACCCGCCTTTTGCATCCCTGGGCCCCAGCGCCGAGACCCAATAGGCCGGCCAAAACTAGCCTCCATCGACCCGTCATGTAGCGAGAAGAGCTCGGTCCTGCTGCCGGGCGTGAGACGAGCTTGGTCATGCTGCCGGGCGCGAGGCGAGCGATAGACCGCAACTGGGGGAGGGCCAACCCTTTGACTAAGGTAGCGGCCAGACGATGAGGAGATGGATCGAAGGTCGAAACGGGCAGCCTACATACAAGCCGACGTCGGAAAGCTAGCCACCGCCGCAGCCAACCCATCGAGATGTCGTGATGCCGGCACGGCGAATGGAAGCCTCCACGCAGAAGGCCGAGCCATCCCGCTGCCGCCGCCCACAGCCGGAGCAGCAGCCACGCCGGGCCGGTGCCCCAACCCGCGCTGCCCGCCAGAAAACTCAGATCCAACCGTCAAGCTCCCCAACCCGCGCCGCCCGCCAGAAAACTCAGATCCAACCGTCAAGCTCCGCCACCACCGCCACCACGCCGCCGCTGCCCCTGCCCAGCAGCACACCACCGTCGGCCACCATTGCCGCCCACGACCTTCTCCACCCGACGTCGTCGCTGGCCGCATCGCGCCACCTGCTGAGATGGCCAACCCGACCAGAGGCGAGAGCCACCACCTTGACGCCCGTCGCACCGCCGCCAGGTGGTTGTCGCCGACCACTCCTTCGCACCGCCGCACCTGCCAACCAGTCCGGCGCCTAGGCCTTGTGGATCTGGCCCACGCTTGATTACCCATGCGAGGGGACAAAGGAAGCCCTGCCGCCGCCCGCGCCGACCCGGCTTTGCCGGGCCGCGGCTGCGAGGGATGAGGGGGGCGAGCGGAGAAGATCGGGGAGCCGAGGCGGCGCAGGAGGGATAGGGTTTCTTCTCTCAATGACTCGAAAGATCGTTAGCTAACAGACTTTGATGACATGGTGCCCAGCTGGTTTATTATCGTAGGTCTGACATGGCTGCAAAAGTGAATACACATTCAGTCCTAGGTGTCACGGGTTCGAACTTTAGGGAGCATGTCAGACTAAAACCTAAGCATAATTGGCCTATAAGGAAGAAGGATTTTGCCACCAAGCAAGCCAAATTCTGCGTGTTGCATCAAAACACCAAGGACCTTCCTCTTTCCTATCTTTTTCTCCAGTCCGTCTGCCGTTGAATAGCACAACACTTTCCAGATCTCTTACCCCTCTTCGGCGGGAGCAACGTACACTTAATCAAAGAAAATCAGAACATGTTTGTTTTGCCACTGTACCATCAACCAATTACAGAGACGCTGTGTCGCTCATGGTCTTGTGGGCTCTGGTCCGGGTGAGAAGGCCAGGCTGGTCTCGCTTGACGTCCTTGATGCCGTCTCCCTCATGCTCAGGTAACTCAAGGGAGGGCAGCGGTTGCTCCGCTGCGCTGGTGTCACGCCTCCTCATGCGCTATCCTTCAGCGTTCATCCAAGAACTGGTCGACGGGGCACCATGGCTGCGTATCTCTCCTCGCCGCTGTTGGTGGCAGCCCACGGTGCCGGCTACAGGCTCGGATTGGCGCTCATCACCGCCGTGTCGTGCCAGGACCAGGCCTCCGCGGCCGCCCCCGCCCCCGCCATCCGGAAAGCAGGCACGATGGGCGGCGCCTCAGATTGGCGCTTGTCACCACCGTGCTGTGCCAGGACCAGGCCTCCGCGGCCGCCCCCGTCACGCCGAAAGTAAGGCACAACGGGAGGCGCCTATGGCGGCCCTCCATGAGCGGATCATGGATGAGTCTTTAGGCCAAGGGACAAGGATGGGTCGCCCTCCCAGCTGTCCTTGTTGGCATCGACGCGACGTGGACAGAGGGTGGAGGCGGATGAGCGTGGGAGAGGAGGCCCAGTCCGGTAATGTAATCCAGTAACATAATCCAATAATGGTGGGGGTTGGGCGGAATCGTCCGAGAAGAGCGCTGGGATTTGTTTACGGAGCATCTGATTACGACGTTGATTTTTTTTTTCCGAGAAAACGCAGTGAGATGCGTGCGTTTCTTTGTATTGAAAAGGAAGAGTTTATGTTACAATCCTCCTAGGAGGGGTAAAGCTGGGAAAAGAAAAGCCTAAGACTAGTGTACATCCCAGGTCTGTGGGTAGATGATACGGAGACCGGCCGCTCCTGCCTTGGAGCAGAGGGACGCCTCCTCCTTGATCTTCACGATCAGGTCGTGCAACGAGGGTTGTGTGCCCTCGAACACACAGCTGTTACGGTGTTTCCAAATCATCCACGGGGTTAGCAGGGTCACGGAGGCGAAGCCTTTGCGCATGGGGTGCGGCATGCTCCGCTTGGCTCGGTGCCACCAGGCGAGAAGGGAAGTCTCGTTGCTGGGAGCGGCGCAGGGCAAGCGGAGCCAGACGATGATGCTTTGCCAGACCTGCCTGGAGAAGGGGCAGCGTAGCAGCAAGTGATCCATAGTCTCGGGGTCCTGGCTGCACAAGATGCAGGGGTCGTGGTGCTGCAGCCCGCGGCGTGCTAGGCGGTCGGAGGTCCAACATTGGTCCTGGTCGGCGAGCCAGTGGAAGAACCGTACTCGGGGTGGAGCCCAACTCTTCCAGATGAGCTTCCAAGAGGCGCTGGGGATGGATCCTTGGAAGGTGATCTTGTAACAGGACTTGGCGGAGTAAGAGCCATTCGTAGTCCACTTCCAGGAGAGCCGGTCAGGCGTGTTGAGCAGGGTAGTGTGCTCGATGACGTGCCAAAGGTGGATGTACTGGCCGATCTCGTGGACACCGAGAGCGCCCTCGATGTCGTGAGCCCAGGCGTTGGCATTGAGCCCTTCAGCAACTGTCCGCGCTTTTCTTCTGCGCATGGGGATGCAGGCGAGGAGCCGCGGAGCTATCTCACCCACGGAACGGGCGCCGATCCAACGATCGACCCAGAAGAGGGCCGAGAGGCCGTTCCCCAGGGACATCGTGGTGCAGACGAAGAATAGGGCGCGTTCGTCCGCCGAGAATTGCAGGTTGAGCCCGCTCCATGCTCTGTCTCGGTCGGTGTGGCTGAGCCAAAGCCATCGCAGGCGGAGAGCCAGTCCGGTGCGCTCTAGGTCTGGGATGCAAAGGCCTTCAAGCTCGATGGGGCGGCATGTGCGCCGCCAGTTCACGTGGCAGTTACCCCCATTGGCAGCCTCGCGGCCAGCCCACAGAAAACCACGTTCGATCTTCTCTGGTAGCTTGATGGTCTTCTTGGGTGGAGCACAGACAAGCAGCTGGTGAATAGGGACTGCGCAGAGGACAGATTTCACCATTGCGAGGCGCCCAGCCTTGTTCATAAGCCAAGCCTTCCATGACGGCAATTGGCCCCTGACCTTGTCTACCAGGGGCTGTAGCTGCGCCGCCGTCGGTCGCCGGATCGTGAGCGGGATCCCCAAATAGGTGATCGGGAACTCGGCGACGGGGCAGCCGAGCAGCTGCACTGCCGCGGTCGCAGCCTCCTGGTCACAGCGGATGAGCGTCGCTGTGCTCTTGGCGTAGTTGACGTGGAGTCCGGAGGCGCGGCCAAACAGGCACAGGATGCCCTTGACCGCGGTGATCTCGCCCGGAGAAGGGTGGCAAAACAGCACGACATCGTCGGCGTACAGCGAGATTGCCGGTACCGCATGCCGCGGGTGTAGTCGCTGCAGGAGGCCCAGCGAGGTAGCCCGGTTGACGAGCCGGCCGAGCACGTCGACGGGCAAGCACGAAGAGCTGTGGGGACAGCGGGTCGCCTTGCCGGAGTCCTCGGCGATGCCATATCGGGGGGCCTGGGTCGCCATTGAGCAGCACCCGGGTGCTCGTCGAGGATAGCAGGATAGCCAGCCAAGCTTGGAAGCGGGTGCCGAAACCGTAGCGGTGCAACACCTCGAAGATGAAGGGCCAGGAGATCAAATCAAATGCTTTGGTCAGGTCCAGCTTGAGGAGGGCGCGCGGGGCTTTGAGCTGGTGGAGAAGCCACGCCGATTGCTTGACGAGGATGCGCCCAGGGATGAACGCGTTTTGGTTCGGGCTGACGAGGCGATCCAGCTCAGGCCCGAGGCGGAGGGAGAGCACTTTGGCGAACACCTTGGCGACGAGGTGGATGAGGCTGTATTGTTAAGCAAATGCTGTATTGTTGTCAAGACAAGTATCTGTTCATAAAAATGTGCATCCTTCACTCTTATCTCCATCTGAAACCTTATTATCCATAATTATACGTTTATTTAGCCTATATATTTGCTCTGTTTACTGAACCCAAATCGATGTTTGCTTGGCTGCTTGCCATTGAGGATTATTTCTCTACGTTGTGCTACTCTTTTGCCTCCCTTATCTGAATAATATGATATATGATCTTGTTTATATGCTTTGTTTTGAACAGAAAACATGGTATATTTCATCTGACGGATCCTGGTGGTATCAGTGTGATCCATGATTGCCCGGAGAGAGGATTCCATCCACATAAAGCCCCCTTGGATGGCTCACCAATCTACGAGCATTGCTCCCACGTGTACATGAATGCTGATGCAAAGTTTGATATGATTGACCTCCGAGAACAGTGAGAGGTATCAGTTTCGTTGTCATAGTTTGGCGGCTGTACTTGCGGCAGTTGAACAAATTGCTGCCTTGAATTTTCTCGTGCAGTGAAGAATTGTGGATACTGATTTAAGTGATTGTACATAGCTATATTGCGTGTATAGAGATATGCGGAGTCAAAGATCGTTGGTACGTCTGGGGAAATTGAGGATTTGCGTGTAATTCATGCCCTTTACCTCTGGGGATATACATTTTTGAGATGAGATGTAAGTAAATTGTCAATCTCATTTTATGCAAGGTTAATTGTAAAAGCATTATACTGTACCATGTTTTACTCCATTCTGAAATACGTTGATTGCTATCTAAAAGCCCGTTAATTTTTATATGTCCGTTTTGTAATATTAAGGCCACACATGGAATGCTGGAGTTTTGCCACCCCTGTATTTTTTCACACTTCAGGACGCGTTTGGACTGGGTGTATTTAAATAGCTGGTATTTAATTTAGATGTGTAACTTAACGAGCCAATGCCAATTTCCGGCAGGAAGTAAAATGACGGGAGGAGACGTGTATTGTTTACAGGTGTATTGCTAAGCGAAACGAAACATGTCCAGCCTCCAACAAATTCATGGTGGACAGTTGTATTTTCATTTCGGTTGTAATATGCACCTGGCTCCCAGGTTGCAATACAATGGTATTTAAATACGGAGTAGATCACAAGCGCATTTAATGCAAACATCCAGCAAACTGCTCAAGAACCAAGGAATGAGTGTAAATAAACTCAAGGTGGATGTTGTACTTGCTATCCATGTGTGAGAACCATAACTTAATTGGGAGATCTTCTGGATTTTAGGTCTAGCCTATACCAACTTGTTTGAGACTAAAGGCTTTGTTGTTGTTTGTTGTTGGATATTGTACTTGTTGAACAACAAAAATATGATTTTCGTGCCAATAGGATACAAGGAGCAAGTATACATGCTAAACGAATTTTGATGGGAAATCTCAACTATATTAGATATCCGAACAATAGAAACAAAGGAGGCAACGTTTCAGATATGCTCAATTTTAATGATGCCATTAGTTTCCTTGCTTTGGTGGAAATTCCTCTTTTGCTATACCTAGAGCTATATGCAAAGTGCATCTTTGTTAGAAAAACTGGGTTTTCACATCAGAGCCATGGACTATTCAGTATCTTAATACCCTGATCACACCTGTGTCTGATCACCCTTCTTGTCTGATCTAAGTTGGAACTCATAACCCCAAAGCATCCATCTTTAGATATGAAAACGTCATCCAAGGCGCGAGCAAGCTGATTTTGTCTGTTTGTTTGCGGTTGCGCTACGCTAACTAATGAGCCAGCTTGCTTTAAAAAAAAGAGCTAACGAACGAGCTGATTATCGCGAGATGGACTCGACCGACGCAGCAAGCAAAGGAAGGAGCGTACTGTGACGGTCTTTCTTTGATTTGGTTTTGTTTTTGGTGCGAATGCACCCGCACCGACGAAGACTACCCCGACTCGGTCGCTCGTACGTATGTACTGTAGTCTGAAGTAATTAGTTCCAGGCTAGATTCTTCGAACGTAGCCAGCTGATGCCAAGTTGTTCGATCCTGGTCGAGCCGCCACCATCGATATATCTCCACATCCCTAGCTAGCTAGCTAGCCGCGATGACTCCTTCGACGATGGTTCTGCTCAACCACGAGATTGATTTCACCCTTGACGAGGCGGTATCCGGCTGAGAGTCTGACAGTCTGTCCCCTACCAACGGCGGTTCTGGTAAGGTAGGCTGGAAGGGAACTACAAACACTCAAAACGATGAGCCATGAAGCCATCAGGTACCTGCGGACCTTCAAGGCATGTGCACTCGTCGCCAATCCGTCAGAACTCTCCTTCCTCCACATACTGGTGCTGCCCAATCCCTCCTGCTCCCGCCGCTCTTCATGGACCTGGACTCGGGCCGCATCTCCAGCAAGGACAAGAACGTGGTCGCCTTTTATGCCGACGGGTACCGCGACCCTGGCTGCTGGGAGGCTATCTTATCTATGAAGCCACAAAGGACTCCCTCTCCGTTATCCCCCGTTCCCCTGATGACTTGCATGGAGCCATGGAGCACCAGTTGGCCGTCGTCATGGGCTACCTTCTTGCTTCTGAGAGCATCTTCCATATCTGCCCTAAACAAGCGCCGCACCGTAAATTTATCCATGTTAGCGCGCACGTAATCGACAGAGTATCTCCAGCAGACGCGCAATAACCGCGCGCGCGGCATATAAGTTGGGCGCGTGGTCCGAATCGTCATCGTGGGCTGCATATTTGCTGCGCCCGCTCCCGCGTGCTGGCCTCTCGAGCGCTCGCGCGAAACTCCACCTACCCATCCAGCCGCGCCGCCGTCGCCGCCCGCGGCACCTCATTTCCGGCGACCGTTCCGGCGCTTCCCCGGTCTCTCCCCGCGCGGTCGCGGCTTCCTCCGTCTCTCTCTAGTCAGCGCTGCCCGTCGCGCGCGGCAGTCCTCCGACGAACAGCGCCCAACCGCCCACTGCCGCTTGGCGCCCGCAAGGTGTTCGACAAAAAGCGCGCAAGGTATGTATTGCTTCCAACTTCACATTTTTATATGAAATTTGGTGCATGTTGTTTATAGCCTAGTTTTGAACATTTTAGATGAGTTCGTCATATGATTCTTCCGAAGAAGAATTTGATATGAAAGAGGAGGAGGATCTTGCAATTATCCTAGCTATGCACATCAATAAAAAACCAAAGCACGGTGGTTCGGTTATGGTCGACAGAAAATTTGGAGGGATAGGATTGATGCCCACAACAAATTGATGATGCACTATTTTGTGGAGAATCCCACATATCCGGAGTCGTACTTTCGTCACCGGTTTATAATGAGCACTGAGTTGTTAGGGCGCATTGCAGAGAAACTAGCGAGCCATGACATGTTTTTTCAGCAGAGGAGGAATGTCATCGGAGAGCTCGGGCATAGCACCTTTCAGAAGGTGACAATCGCTTTGCGTATGTTGGCATACGGTATTCCCGTTGATCTAGTTGATGATCACTTGGCCATGGGTGAGAGCCAAGCCATCATGTATGTCAAGCGTTTCACAGTCGGAATTGTGCAAGTGTTTGGCCCAGTGTACTTGAGAACTCCCAATGCTGAAGACGTCACAAGGCTATTGGAGATGAACAAAGCTCGCGGGTTCCCATGTATGCTTGGCTCAATAGATTGCATGCATTGGAGTTGAAAGAATTGTCCAAAGGCATGGCATGGCCTATTCCACGGACAAAAAAAGGGTTCCACTATAATCCTTGAAGCGGTGGCCGATCAAGAGACTTGGATTTGGCATGCTTTTTTTGGAATGCCTGAATCTTTGAATGACATCAACGTTGTCAACCGGTCACCACTGATGAGTAAGATTGCAAATGTTGAACTGCCACCGGTGTAGTTTGTAGCTAATGGTCGTACATACAACTACGACTACTATCTTGCGGATGGCATCTACCCAAAGTGGCAAACATTTGTGAAGCCGTTGAAAAACCCGGAAGGTAAGAAATATCTTGATTTCCATAATGCTCAGGCGACGGCTAGAAAAGATGTGGAGAGAGCTTTTGGGATTTTGCAAGCCCAATTTGCTATTGTGAGAGGACCGGCTAGATTTTGGGATAAAAAAAATGCTTTGGTACATTATGCACGCTTGTGTGATCATGCACAACATGATCATCGAGAATGAGCATGGTCAAGATGTAGACTACTCTCACTATGAGCTCTTAGGACATCCCGTGTGAGTGCGGCGGAGGGTTGAAAGGGTGGCCCGTTTTGTTGCCTCCTATCATGCCATTAGGCGTCCAACACCGCATAATGAACTCAAGAATGATCTCATTGAGGAGTGGTGGGCTTGGAATGGCTGCCAAAGAGTATTATGATTTGTGTGTTTGATGTTGTATTGTTGAACTATTTGTTGTATTTCATGATACTATTTGTTTGAGTTGTAATAATAAATTGAACTATTTATTTTAAACTTAGTTGAATGATGTTTACGATTTAAATTATATGCCATGTCTTTGTTTTGTGAACGTGTGAAATTTATTTTGTGTCCAAATTGCAACAAATGTGAGGCGCTGGCTGCTCGCGCGTGCTGCATTTTAGCGCGCTGCCGGAGCTGCGCGCCCGCGCTGCATTTCAGCGCAGCTGCTCGAGCCAGCGCTGCGCGCCGCGCCAAACCTGGTGATCGGCGCGCCGCAAATCAGATTTTAGCGCGCCGCGCGTTGGGCGCGTGTTGAAGATGCTCTGATGTGAAAACTTTAGGCAAACCTGTGTGTGATCACACTCTTTGTGTGATCAAAGTAGGAACTCACATCCCCAAATCATTCATCTTTAGTTTTGAAAACTTTTGGCTGTAGATTGTTGGTTTTAAAGATTTTGTCAAGCATAATTGGAAGCAGGACATGGAGATTACTGAGAGTGCTGAAAGAACTAATGCTAAATTCAAAAGACTAACAAAATGTCCAAAAATCTAGACAAATTCAATCTCTAATCTCAACACCTCCATTCAAGCAACAAATGAATTTATTTTACTATCTGACTCCGTGGAAGAATTCAGGCCACTCTGTGTTGTAGAATAGAATGGTAGAGATTTCCTCAAAGATCATCTTATGAACCTACTAAATTTGCAAAATATCTATTGGAAACAAAGGTCCACTATCAGATGGATAAAATTTGGTGAAGCCAACTTAACGTTTTATCAAGCAAAGGCTACTATCAAGTACAAGATTAACCATATTGACAAGCTCCAAGATGAAGTTGGCAATATATACCAAAATCACTATGCCAAAGTAAACATTCTCTAGAATTATTTGAAGTCAAAATTGATCACCTTTGTTCCCACACACAATTTACTCAATTTAGGAGATTCGCTACAATCAAACGTGGACCCGTCTATGCTAGAAGAACCTTTTTTATTATAAAGATTGTAGTTGGTGGTGAGTTCACATATGGCTCCAACATCCTTTCCAAATAAATAAATAGAGACATCTCCACATGTGGAACTAGCAACCTTCCAAGAGACAAATAAAGAAATATACTTTACTCATATGTGGAATCTATCATAAATTAACAAATACAAAACTTTCATGTGAGACCAAGTTTTTTGTAAAAGGCACAAATAACAAAGACAAGAATGTGATTTCAACTCAAAATTGATCTTGGTTTTAGTTCTCTTCCCAACCTACTATAGCCATTTAAAAATTCTTTGACGCTGCATATCTCTCACCGTATTTTTGCTATCTTTTCTAATCGTAAATCATGTAATGGTTGAAAAGACCTCGATGACGCCTAGAGGGGGGGGGGGGGTGAATAGGCTATTTAAAAACTTCTTCAGATTTGGCTTGAACCTGATGCGGAAATAAACTAAGAGGGTACTTGTCAAGCACAAATCCTAAATGCACTAGGCACTGCAACGTGTATCAACAACACGATCTACTAAGATGGACACAATGCAGTTACTAACAAGCACAAGTAAGTTACACAAACTTACTTGAGCTATATTACACGACAAGTAGGTGAACAACACAAGATACTAGATCACACTATATCACACGATATATCAAGGGCTGCAAGTATGTACGTGTGGATATAGAGGGTATGCTTGAATGATTAATCTTGTAGAAGAAATAGCCAATACAATATAATGAGCACAAACAATATGCAATGTATGTATGCTCAAGTAACACAAGTAAACCACAAGTAAGGAGTTAGGGTTAAGGATAACCAAGGTCACTAAGACGAAGATGTATCCCGATGTTCACTTCCTTGGAGGGAAGCTAGTCACCGTTAGAGAGGTGGATGTTACCACGAAGGCACACCAACGCCACGAAGGCTCACCCTATTCTCCCTTTGAGATAACACCACGAAGGCGTTTCTCAACCACTAGTGGTAAGCCTTTGAGGTGGCTTCCAAACCCTCACAAACTTTTCCGGGGGAAATCACACGGATTGATTCCTCTCCGAAGAACTCCTACCGCCTAGGAGTCTCCAACCTCCAAGAGTAACAAGATCACGGGGAATGCTCAAAACTTGCTCAAATCACAAATAGCTTAGGTTGAGAGAAGGAGAGGGAGACGATCTATCTTTTGATTGGAACAACTCTCAAAGGGGCTCACAAATGCTCTCGGGATCTAAGATTTGGAGTGAGCAAATGTGTGTGAGGTGGAAATGTGTTCTTATGAGGATAAGGCTGTGTTGGGCAACCCTCTCACGAAGTGGGAGGGGGTTATTTATAATGGGGAGAGAAAAAGAGCCGTTGGGGACACTTTAAGTCACACAGGGTCCGGACGTCCGACAGTTGTCGGAAGTCCGGGCGTCCGCGAGGGACCGGACGTCCGACCAGGGTCGGACGTCCGAGACCTTTAGGCATGACTGGAACTCTTCTGAATTCATCAGCGGCCGGACGTCCGACAGGGGTCGGTCGTCCGAGGCCTTTAGATGTGCCTGGACATATTTGAATTTATCAGCATACGGACGTCCGGAGAGGACCGGAAATCCGAGTTATACAGCTCAACTTCTACTGGTGGTAGGTTCCGGATTTCCGACGGGTGTCGGACGTCCGGCACTCGGTCGTCCGGAGGGAGCCGGATTTCCGAGATACAGAACTCAACTTCTACTGGTGCCGGCTTCCGGATTTCCGGGACTTGGCCGGACATCCGGGCCTCGGACGTCCGGAGGTAGCCGGACGTCCGAGTTATATGGCTCTGATTTCTCTGGTATAGGATTCCGGATTTCCGAACTAGTCGGTCGTCCGGTCCTCGGACGTCCGGAGAAAGCGGGATGTCCGAGGCACTGGTTCTGTTTTCAGATAACAACAAAGCAGTGGAGATGTGGTCTGAGCAGAAAGTGATGATGTAGTTTGAGCAAGTTCATCGCAAAACCTGTGATCCCCTCTTAATAGTGCGGGATCCCTAAGGACTCAAGAATCATAAAAGAGTACTGATGATCCATACTTGAGTGTATACTTTTATTCGCTGATCATCACTCCGCACAACTAACGTCAAAGGAACTAATACCTTTGAGTTAGCCCTTTCACCTGAGCTTGATGTTGTTGTTCCTTCTTGGCTCAAGTTGAAAGCAAGACATGATGAAGTCTTCAAGTAGCTTTCCCATACACAATGCGGAAAGCCTAGCTTATGTATTCATCTTCATTTGTCCACCATGTGAACATCCACAAGAATCAAGCATGAAGTTCTCAAGAATGCTTATCTTGATCTTGTCATGTCCACCATGTGATCATCCACAAGAATCAAGCATGTAGTGCTCAGGAATGCTTATCTTGATCTTGTCCTTGTTAGCACATGAGGTTGTCCTTGTCAGCACATGATCATTGACAATAGTTTCAATGATATATTCGTGCTGATCCGCTTGAACTTGCACACCACAATCTTGATGACGATCACCACTTGACGTCATCCTTCATGGGTTGTATGACATCTTCCTTTTGACGCAAGCCCAATGGAAGCACACCTAACCCCCACATAGGAGTCTCACAAAGACCATGGGTTAGTACACAAACACGTAATGGACAATGCTTACCTTACCATGGGATCACTTGATCCCTCTCGGTACATCTTATACGCTTTGTGTGTTGATCATCTTGATTTACTCTTTGTCTGAGATCTTGATCAACCTAGTGTTTCTACAACCATTCTTTGGATAATAACTTGAATAACATCTTGGTCAACATATAAACTCCTTGAACCCAACAGATGGACTTCAAGAAGTGCCTATGGACAAATTGCAATAAAAGCAATGTGTTGATCATCTTGATTTACTCTTTGTCTGAGATCTTGATCAACCTAGTGTTTCTATGACCATTCTTTGGATAATAACTTGAATAACATCTTGGTCAACATATAAAATCCTTGAACCCAACAGATGGACTTCAGGAAGCTCCTATGGACAAATCCTATAAATATAACTTAAGGCAACCATTAGTCCATAGGAATTGTCATCAATTACCAAAACCACATATGGAGATATATGCTCTAACAATCTCCCCCATTATGGTAATTGAAGACAACCACTTCAAGAGAGTTTATATAAGGAAATAAGCATAACCAAGCGCACACATAGAAGGTGATAATGCATGTGAGCAAGATGTAAATGCTTACGCAATAAAAGCAAAACCCTCTAAACATATCCAAAGTAAACTCTCTAAACTTCTCCCCCATTGGCATCGATTGCCAAAATGGACGAACAGTTTAGAAGGCAAATATAGTAGGTGGTCCTCCAAAAAGTGTGTACTTCTCAGCAAATGAGTGCAGAAAAATATACAAATACAATGATAAGTAGTTGGAGGAAAACAAACTATATTAAGGACCCAAAAATTGCAAAAAGAATCGTATGCCACAAAGACATACAAAGATAGAGGCAGGCAATCAAAGGATTCCAGATGGAACAAACAATCATATGGTCCTTCTAACCACATGAATAAAAGATATTATGATAAAGGCAACATAGTGCTTTATCAAAAACTAGAGAAGCTCCCCATGATTTGTGCACTAATATGATATTATTGTATTTGACACAGGTGCACAAAATAGGACCGTTGCTCCCCCAGAATTTGTAAAACACACAACGAGTGCAAGAGGATAGATGAGACAATAAGCATATCAATTGCACAAAACAAATGTTTGAGCAACATGTAATAGAAGCAACTTAATAATAGGCTCAAACAGAGTAATGTGTATGAGTCATGGCAAAGCACTTGAGAAGACTAAGATAGGGATGAGCATTTCTCATCAACATAGTCTTGATGAAATGAGATACAAAGTGCAAGACATATCATTCCCACACACACATACTAGAAAATGGCTTCACAAGCTTACTAATAAACAAAATAAGAACCAACGCTTGTGACAACCCATTGTGAAGATAGGAAGTAAGAACCTTGTCAAGAGGAGGGATACTAATTGAAAATGGCAAAACCCTCATCAAGACAAGCATGAGGAAAAAAATAATCTTCACGGCCAAAGAGTGCACAAAGATGTAGGAAAATAAGATACGCACTCAAAACAAATCCTTTCACGAAGCCATAAAAAAAACTTGAAAGAGGAAATGCAACGATGGCCGTGAAAGAAAAGAGGATATCAATTAGAGATGTAACTTCTCTCATGTCTAAAAGATTCTAAGTGGAAGACAATCATGATGATATTTGTCCACAAAGAAGGATATACACACAAAATGGTTACAAGAAGGAGCAAACTAGATATCCAAAGGAAGTCATAAATATATCAATGAAATCTTTTGCTTGGAAGCGTAGCACATGGCCTAATATTTTCTTATTGTACAATATGAACTTCCAACATACGAACATCAAAGACATCCCAACTAGTAGTAAGACATCATCGTTCGGATGCTTTGAGAAAGCAAACAAGTACTACGAGAACAAATCAAGAGATTCATGCCATGATGCAACCTGGAAAAGAAAAGACAGGTTGGGTCCTTTGCAAGAAAAGAATGCATGAAGTGGATACTTGTTACCGAGACAACATTGGATTGATGTAGTAGATAGTTGTTCTTTGATCATCCTAACTTGGCTCCAATAATCACATGGTCTCAACATCTTCCTTATAGGTGAGTCGAGCATCCAATGCATCTCCAGTTGTTCCTGGAATAACAAAAACAAACAAAATGGTGCCCAAACTCATTGGGACCAAAGAGTTAGAAAACCAACAATACATAGGACAAACTCCACACACATATGTGCATATAGATATGAATTTGAAGTTCATGCACACCTTAGCCAATTTATGACAGGGTGGAGTTTCCCTTATATATTGGGTCAAAAGAGGAAAGCAAGCAAAAGAAGTTGTATATAGTAGCTAGATACGCATGCTCAAGACTCTCAAGAATCAACTCAACACAAAGTTGATAAGTCATCAAAAGACAAGGTATCAAGTGATAATAAGATCCTAAAACAAAAGAGCTATCACTTGAAGGATATCAATTAAAAAAATACCTCAAGGAATGAGATATCCATTGACACATGCCAAATAGAAGGCAACAAGAAACCAATTGAAGGAAAACAAACACGAGGTTTCTAGTTTCCAAAAGAGAGCTAGGTTCCAACAAACCAAGCCCTCGACAAAATTTCATGATGGCACAAAGCATCATAAAGAGCAAGACTTGCCTCCCATCAACACACACTTGATGGGGATCAAAAGATTTTATGATGGGTGAATAAAGAGAGTGGTCTAAAGAAAATAGGATAACTCCCCCAAGGGACGTGCATTATATATAATTTGCATTTAAATACAAAACGCACACGATGGGATCATCACTTTCTCTATATCCATAAAAGCACTAGACAGGTTAAAATAGATCCATAAGAGGCAAGGAAGACAAATGAAACACAAAATCCAATGTAAAGATGATTAGCAATTCCAATCACATGATGGGAATACCAATTGTCAAGGACAAGAAGTATTTTCAAAATGATACTCATTGGTAGATCATAAATATATCCAAGATCATCTTTACCATAAAACGCAAGCAACTGACACTTGTAGAGATAACATGCCACCTAGGAACAGGATAATTTACAATATCAACACTAAGTGGCAACACCTCAAATGTACACATTTTCTAGGTTTGTAATATGCACATAGCATATTACCCCCCCATAATGTGATAAACCAACAATATTAACAAGTGGCAAATTGAAACCAACAAGAGATAATTAATGGACCATATAGAATTTGAATTTCTCATGAGTAAGACATACCACATAGAAACTAGATAATCTTGAAATATCAAAGCTGAGTGGTATTCCCCATGTATACACATTTATAGGATTGAGAGGTGTGCAAAGCACATCACTCCCCCACAATGTGGATGTTACCACGAAGGCACACCAACGCCACGAAGGCTCACCCTATTCTCCCTTTGAGATAACACCACGAAGGCATTTCTCAACCACTAGTGGTAAGCCTTTGAGGTGGCTTCCAAACCCTCACAAACTTTTCCGGGGGAAATCACACGGATTGATTCCTCTCCGAAGAACTCCTACCGCCTAGGAGTCTCCAACCTCCAAGAGTAACAAGATCACGGGGAATGCTCAAAACTTGCTCAAATCACAAATAGCTTGGGTTGAGAGAAGGAGAGGGAGACGATCTATCTTTTGATTGGAACAACTCTCAAAGGGGCTCACAAATGCTCTTGGGATCTAAGATTTGGAGCGAGCAAATGTGTGTGAGGTGGAAATGTGTTCTTATGAGGATAAGGCTGTGTTGGGAAACCCTCTCACGAAGTGGGAGGGGGTTATTTATAGTGGGGAGAGAAAAAGAGCCGTTGGGGACACTTTAAGTCACACAGGGTCCGGACGTCCGACAGTTGTCGGAAGTCCGGGTGTCCGCGAGGGACCGGACGTCCGAGACCTTTAGGCATGACTGGAACTCTTCTGAATTCATCAGCGGCCGGACGTCCGACAGGGGTCGGTCGTCCGAGGCCTGTAGATGTGCCTGAACATATTTGAGTTTATCAACATACGGACGTCCGGAGAGGACCAGAAATCCGAGTTATACAGCTCAACTTCTACTGGTGGTAGGTTCCGGATTTTCGACGGGTGTCGGACGTCCGGCGCTCGGTCGTCCGGAGGGAACCGGATTTCCGAGATATAGAACTCAACTTCTACTGGTGCAGGCTTCCGGATTTCTGGGACTTGGCCGGACATCCGGGCCTCAGACGTCCGGAGGTAGCCGGACGACGTCCGAGTTATATGGCTCTGATTTCTCTGGTATAGGATTCCGGATTTCCGAACTAGTCAGTCGTTCGGTCCTCGGACGTCCGGAGAAAGCCAGATGTCCGAGGCACTGGTTCTGTTTTCAGATAACAACAAAGCAGTGGAGATGTGGTCTGAGCAGAAAGTGATGATGTAGTTTGAGCAAGTTCATCGCAAAACCTGTGATCCCCTCTTAATAGTGCGGGATCCCTAAGGACTCAAGAATCATAAAAGAGTACTGATGATCCATACTTGAGTGTATACTTTCATTCGTTGATCATCACTCCGCACAACTAACGTCAAAGGAACTAATACCTTTGAGTTAGCCCTTTCACCTGAGCTTGATGTTGTTGTTCCTTCTTGGCTCAAGTTGAAAGCAAGACATGATGAAGTCTTCAAGTAGCTTTCCCATACACAATGCGGAAAGCCTAGCTTATGTATTCATCTTCATTTGTCCACCATGTGAACATCCACAAGAATCAAGCATGAAGTTCTCAAGAATGCTTATCTTGATCTTGTCATGTCCACCATGTGATCATCCACAAGAATCAAGCATGTAGTGCTCAGGAATGCTTATCTTGATCTTGTCCTTGTTAGCACATGAGGTTGTCCTTGTCAGCACATGATCATTGACAATAGTTTCAATGATATATTCGTGCTGATCCGCTTGAACTTGCACACCACAATCTTGATGACGATCACCACTTGACGTCATCCTTCATGGGTTGTATGACATCTTCCTTTTGATGCAAGCCCAATGGAAGCACACCTAACCCCCACATAGGAGTCTCACAAAGACCATGGGTTAGTACACAAACACGTAATGGACAATGCTTACCTTACCATGGGATCACTTGATCCCTCTCGGTACATCTTATACGCTTTGTGTGTTGATCATCTTGATTTACTCTTTGTCTGAGATCTTGATCAACCTAGTGTTTCTATGACCATTCTTTGGATAATAACTTGAATAACATCTTGGTCAACATATAAACTCCTTGAACCCAACAGATGGACTTGAAGAAGTGCCTATGGACAAATCGCAATAAAAGCAATGTGTTGATCATCTTGATTTACTCTTTGTATGAGATCTTGATCAACCTAGTGTTTCTATGACCGTTCTTTGGATAATAACTTGAATAGCATCTTGGTCAACATATAAACTCCTTGAACCCAACAGATGGACTTCAGGACGCTCCTATGGACAAATCCTATAAATATAACTTAAGGCAACCATTAGTCCATAGGAATTGTCATCAATTACCAAAACCACATATGGAGATATATGCTCTAACAATGGTCATCAAGAATATTAATGCTATTTTACCATCTCTAAGCCAATGGTTTCGTAGCAACGCACGAGTATTGTGCTAGTCCAAAGAAGAGATTGACTATGTCATCAAAGAGCTCCCAACAGAGAAAGCACATGGTCCAGATGGTTTCAACACCAAGTTCATCAATAATTGTTGGGATGTCCTTGCACCAAACTTTTATGCATTGATTGGGGATTCTTTTAATGGAACAATAAATCTGTAGAGCATCAATACATCTTACATCACTCTCATCCGCAAGAAGGCCTGCCCCATCTCTGCCAATGATTCCACGGCCATTTCTCTCCTAAACTGCCCAATTAAAATCATTACTAAGTTATTGACAAATAGATTACAAAGGCCATTCTAAAGTTGGTGCCTAAAAGCCAATATGGACTTTTGAAATCAAGGTCCATCGAAGATTGTTTAGCTTGGGCATATGAATTCATTCATGAGTGTCACTCCTCCAAAAAGGAACTCTTAATTCTGAAACTTGATTTTGAAAAAGCTTTTGATCTAACTGAGCATGACAATATTTTGGAAATCTTAGAAGCAAGGGGATTTGGGGATAAGTGGCTTATGTGGATGGATATGATCTTCAAGTCTGGCTATTGATGTGCACTCTTGAATGGTGTCACTTGTAAGCAATTTCTCTGCAAAACAAGTGTTAGGCAAGGACACACTCTCTCTACTTTAGTATTTGTACTTGCTGTTGATACTCGATGTAGGATCGAAAGTATGTCTAGAGGGGGGTGGGGTTATTAGACTACTTGACAAATAATGTTGGAAATATGCCCTAGAGGCAATAATAAAATATTTATTATTATATTTCCTGTTTCAAGATAATCGTTTATTATCCATGCTATAATTGTATTGAATGGAAACATAAATGCATGTGTGGATATATAGACAAAACTATGTCCCTAGTAAGCCTCTAGTTGACTAGCCTGTTGATCAAGGATGGTTAAGGTTTCCTAACCATAGACAAGTGTTGTCACTTGATGACGGGTGATAACCCACAAGTGTAGGGGATCACAACAGTTTTCGAGGGTAGAGTATTCAACCCAAATTTATTGATTCGACTCAAGGGGAAGCGAAAGAATATTCTCAAGTATTAGCAGCTGAGTTTGTCAGATTCAACCACACCTGAAAGATTAGTGTCTGCAAGCAAAGTATCAGTAGCAAAGTGGTATGATAGCAACGATGTTAGAAAAAGATCTGTTGACGGCAGACTATTCCTAACTGTTCTATCAATGGCGCCAGTAAGTAGCACGTGGACGGGGAACTATTCTTCCCCGACAACGGTGTCGAAAAAGTCTTGCAACAAGTAGCAAGAAAGTAACAACAGTAGTAACGGCAGTAGCAAGGAACAACAGTAGCAGAGTAACAGCAGTAGCAACAGAAGCAACGACAAAGTAACGTAGCAGGGACGAGTAGTAAAAGACTCATAGGCAGTGGATCGGTGATGGATGAGTACGACGGATGTGATTCATCTTGTAACAGCTATAACACGGAGAGATAAGTAACCAGCTCCCGTTCGTCAATCTAATGTAGGCATGTATTCCGTATGTAGTCATACGTGCTTAGGGAAAAGAACTTGCATGACATCTATTGTCCATCCCTCCCGTGGCAGCGGGGTCCTAATGGAAACTACGGGATATTAAGGTTCTCCTTTTAATAAAGAACTGGACCAACGCATTAACACTTGGTGAATACATGAACTGCTCATACTATGGTCATCTCCGGGAGTGGTTCCGGCTACTGTCACTCCGGGGTTGCCGGGTCATAACACATAGTAGGTGACTACAACTTGCAAGATAGGATCCAAAACACACATATATTGGCGACAACATAATAGGTTCAGATCTGAAATCATGGCACTCGGGCCCTAGTGACAAGCATTAAGCATAACCAACTAGTAGCAACATCAACCTAGAACATTGTGGATACTAGGGATCAATCCCCGTCAAAACTAACTCGATTACATGATAGATCTCATCCAACTCTTCACCGTCCAGCAAGCCTACGATGAGTTTACTCACGAACGGTGAAGAGCATCATAGAATTGTCGATGGAGGAAGGTTGATGATGACGATGGCAACGATTTCCCCTCTCCGGAGCCCGGAACGGACTCCAGATCTGCCCTCCAGATGAAGAACAGGAGGTGGCGGCGCCTCCGTATCGTAAAACGCGATGAATCCTTCTCCCTGACTTTTTTCCGGGCGAGACGGAATAAATAGAGCTGAGTTTGGGGGCTGTGGTGTCACGTGGGCCCCACAAGCCCTCACGGTGCGACCTAGGGGGGTGGCCGCGGCCCAGGGGCTTGTGGCCCACTAGCACGCCCCCTCTGGTGGATCTTTGCGCAGGTATTTTTCTTTTATTCCAGAAAAATTCTTCGTAAATTTTCAGGACATTCCGAGAACTTTTATTTCTGCACAAAACCAACACCATGACAATTCTGCTAAAAACAACGTTAGTCCGGGTTAGTTCCATTCAAATCATGCAAATTAGAGTCCAAAACAAGGGCAAAAGAGTTCGGAACAGTAGATATGACGGAGACGTATCAACTCCCCCAAGCTTAAAGCCTTGCTTGTCCTCAAGCAATTCAGTTGACAAACTGAGAGAGACAAAAGAAAAACTTTGACGAACTCTGTTTGATCTTTTGTTGCAACTATGTCTAACTCACAACCAGAATTTCAGCAAGATCACGAGAAAACCACATAAGCAAATGACATCTATGTCTCACGGTAAAGTCATATCAATGGCATAATCAACTAGCGAGCAAATAATAATAAGTCTCAAACATCAACACTTCAATCAAAACAATCATGAACCAGTACGAACAGATGGTACCTCGCTAGCTCTTTCTGAGACCGCAAAACATAAATATAGAGCACCTTCAAAGACCAAGGGCTGACTAAACATTGTAATTCAAGGCAATGAAGATCCAGTCATAGTCATACTCAACACAGTTAAAAGCAAAGCATAAAAATGACAGAGGTGCTCTCTAATTGGTGCTTTTATAAGAGGAGGATGACTCAACAGGAACATAAATAGACAGACCCTTCGCAGAGGGAAGCATTGATTTGCAGAGGTGCCAGAGCTCAAGCTTTGAAAACAGAGATAATAATTTTGGGTGGCATGCTTTCATTGTCAACGCAATGACTAAGAGTTCTCAACATCTTCCACGCTACACATGCTATAGGCGGTTCCCAAACAGAAAAGTAATTTTTTGACTCCCCCACCACCAATCAATCACACTCCACGGCTAGCCGAATCCTCGGGTACCGTCCATACCAACATCAATCCTGGGGGAGTTTTGTTTGCAATTATCTTTTCGATTTGAGCATGGAACTGGGAATTCCAATTACCGGCCCCTTTCTCGTGAATGATAGTGAATAAACACATATCGAGGATAACACGCCTATCATGGAAGATACTGATAGCCCCCTGTCACCACATGAGCGGTTCGGGCATGCAAAACAGATTATTTCTTGAAGGTTTAGAGAGTGGCACATGCAAATTTACTTGGAACGTCATGTAGATACCGCATATAGGTAGGTATGGTGGACTCATATGGAACAACTTTGGGTTTATGGGAGTGGATGCACAAGCAGTATTCCTGATTAGTACAAGTGAAGGCTAGCAAAAGACTGGGAAGCGACCAACTAGAGAGCGACAACAGTCATCAAAATGCATTGAGACTAACTAACATTGAGTGCAAGCATGAGTAGGACATAAATCACCATGGACATGAATATCATAGAGGCTATGTTGATTTTGTTTCAACTACATGCGTGAACATGCGCCAAGTCAAGCCACTTGAATCATTCAAAGGAGGATACCATCCTATCATACTACATCATAGTCATCTCAACATTAATGTGGGCATCGAAGACAAACATTATAAGCTACTAGCTAAGTAAGCATGGCATAAGCAACTATGATCTCTAAGTTGTCATTGCAAACATATTTCTCTCACAACAAAGCTGAATCAGGCATGATGAGCTAGTCATATTTGCAAAAACAAAATAGAGCGAGTTCATACCAGCTTTTCCAGGCTCAGTCACTTCATCATATATCGTCATTATTGCCTTTCACTTGCACGACCGAACGATGTGAACAATAATAAGCGTGCTCGTGCATTGGACTACGCTGGAATCTGCAGGCAAACACAAAGGAGAAGACAAAGTAATATGGCTCTTTGAAAGCTAAATAGGTATGCATGCAAGAGCCACTAAACATTGTAACCAATATCTTCTACCTTGACCCAAAGAAAAAGAAAACTATTTACACACGAAAGCTCCCAACAAGCAAAAGAAGAACAAGAAAATCTTTTTGGGTTTTCTCAAACTAGACAAACACACGAAAAGAAAACGAGAAAAAGAAAATAAACTAGCATGGATGATAAAGTGGCAAAGTGTGAACACCGACGAACAAAGTGAAAGCATAAGCAAGAATGTAAAGTCGGTGAGAACACGTACTCCCCCAAGCTTAGGCTTTTGGCCTAAGTTGGTCTACTTGCAAGGATGGTCGTGGCGAAACCCAAAATCATAATAGGGGTTATACGGGAGCGCTGCAGCCACTGCCTGAATAGCTGCCTCACGGAGACGAGCAGCCTTTGCCTCCCTCTCATACTCCTCTGCCTCTCCTCTGGTTATGTAATATCTCCGTTTTACCAAGGAGTAATTTCCCCAAAACAGTTCGGAGAATGGTGATTTGAGCAAAGAGATCGAAAATCCCAGCAAGAGGAGCAAGAACACGGGTTTGAGCTGCGAAACGATTTTTTCTGGAGGTAGGAGAACCAGATGAGAACAAGAATGAGTGGAGGGGGTGCCCGTGGGCCCCACAAGCCTGGTTGGTGCGGCCTGGGGGGGGGCGCCGTCTGGGCTTGTGGCCCACTGGTGCAGCCCCCAGACAAGCTCTTCGTTTCAGAATTTTTCAAAATTTCCAGAAAAAATCATACTTGATTTTCAGGACGTTCGGAGAACTTTTATTTTCGGGGTACTTTTCTACTGGACGCTAAGACAGAAAACAGGGAAAAATAAACTAAATCTATCATTTTTCTTCTAAGCAACCTAAAGTAAACGCTTGGAACAGAGGTTTGTGACTCCTCGATTCATCCATCTCATGGTCATCGAAAGAAATCCGTCAGTGAGGTTGATCAAGCCTCTTTGACAAACCTTTTCGAATCGCAAAAGAGAACGGAGAATTTTTGAATAGTCACTAGGTCACCTCAATGGGGATGTGTATCTCTCCAACAAGCAAATCATACTTCATCTTGACACGAGGAATAGGGCATTCAAAGCTCCCAATAAGAATCGATGAAGTTTTTTCGATAGCATTGATGCAATGTACTCGATATTGTTTCTTCGAAAAGTGCACCGTATGCTCATTACCATTGACATGGAAAGTGACATTGCCTTTGTTGCTATCAATAACAACCCCTGCAGTGCTTAAAAAGGGTCTTCCAAGGATGACCGCCATGGCATCGTCCTCGGGAATATCTAGGATAACAAAGTCTGTTAAGATAGTGACATTAGCAACCACAACAGGCACATCCTCGCAAATGCCGATAGGGAAAGCAGTTGATTTGTCGGCCATTTGCGGAGAGATTTTAGTGGGTGTCAACTTATCCAGTTCAAGTCTACGATAAAGAGAGAGAGGCATAACACTAACACCGGCTCCAAGGTCGCATAAAGCAGTTCTAACGTAGTTACCTTTAATGGAGCAAGGTATAGTGGGCACACCGGGATCACCTAGTTTCTTAGGAGTTCCACCCTTGAAGGTATAGTTAGCAAGCATGGTGGAAATCTCAACCTCAGGTATCCTCCTCTTATTAGTCACAATATCTTTCATGTACTTAGCATACGGAGACATTTTGAGCATACCTGTCAAACGCATTTGCAGAAAGACAGGTCTGATCATTTCAACGAAGCGCTCAAAATCCTCATCATCCTTTTTCTTGGATGGTTTGGGAGGAAAGGGCATAGGTTTCTGAACCCATGGTTCCCTTTCTTTACCGTGCTTCCTAGCAGTGAAGTCATTCTTATCGTATCTCTTAGTCTTAGGCTGTGGGTTATCAAGATCAACAGGTTCAATCTCCACATCCTTTTCTTTGCTAGGTTGAGCATCTTCATGAACATCACTATTGATATTATCATTAGGATCATGCTCATCACCAAATTGTGTTTCAGCATCAGAGATAGAGGCATCGTTTGGACTCTCAGGGGTAGCAGCAACAGGGTTGCTAGCGTGCGAATCCCTATAATCTTTCTTCTTATTTCTAGGATGACTAGGTGCATCAGTGCTAACTCCTTGAGAATCTTGTTCAATCCTCTTCGGATGACCCTCAGGATACAGAGGTTCCTGGGTCATTCTACCGCCTCTAGTAACGACTCTAACGGAATTGTCATTTAAATCATTGAGCAAGTCATTCTGGGCTTTAAGTACTTGTTCTACCTGAGTAGTAACCTTAGAGGCATGTTTACTCACGAGCTTAAGATCATTGACATTTCTGTCCACACAAGCACTTAAATGACTAAGCATACGAGCATTCTGTTGCAATTGTCTGCTAACATAATCATTGAAACTCTGTTGTTTGGCAACAAAGTTATCAACTTCATCCATGCATAAGCTAGCGGGTTTATCAAAAGGAATATCACTCTCATCAAACCTACGCAGAGAATTTACTTCTACTACCTGTATCGGGTTATCGAGACCATGGATCTCTTCGATAGGTGGTAGATTTTTGACATCTTCAAATTTAATGCCTTTCTCTCGCATAGATTTCTTGGCTTCTTGCATATCTTCAGGACTGAGGAATAGAATACCTCTTTTCTTCAGAGTTGGCTTAGGAGGTGGTTCGGGGATAGTCCAAGCATTCTCATTGCACAAGATGTTATTCAATAGAATCTAAGCTTATTCTATAGTTCGTTCCCTAAAAACACAACCAACACAACTATCTAGGTGGTCTTTGGAAGCATCGCTAAGTCCATTATAGAAGATATCAAGTATTTCATGCTTCTCAAGAGGGTGATCAGGCAAAGCATTCAGTAGCTGGATGAGCCTCACCATGCTTGTGGGAGACTCTCTTCTTCAGCTTGAGCAAAGTTGTATATGTCCTGCAAGGCAGCTTGCTTCTTATGGGAAGGGAAATATTTTTCAGAGAAGTAGTAGACCATATCCTGGGGGCTACGCACACAACCAGGAGCAAGAGAAGTGAACCAGGTCTTAGCATCACCCTTTAGCGAGAAAGGAAACAACTTGAGGATATAGTAGTGGCGGATCTTTTCCTCACTAGTGAATAGGGTGGCTATATCGTGCAGTTTGGTAAGATGGGATACAACCGTTTCAGACTCATAACCGTGAAAAGGATTAGATTTGACTAGAGTGATTAACTCAGGGTCGACAGAGAATTCATAATCCTTATCGGTCACAAATATAGTCGAAGTGGCAAACTTTGTGTCGTATTTCATCCTAGCGTTCAGTGATTTTTCTTTCCACTTACGTAGTAGTTTCTCAACATCATAGCTATGCTTACACGCAAGAAAGTCCTCAACTATCTCTCCCTCCATAACATAGCGTTCAGGCATAACAGGCAATTCAAGCATAGTAGCAGGTTCTACTTCAATAGTATCAACAGTTTCAGAAGTATCATCACATCTAGCAGCAACTCTAGCAATTTGTGCATCAAGGGCACCTAGTGGCAAAGCAGTATCAGGCATAGCATCATTAGGAAAAGCAGTAGTAGCATCATAAGGCAAAGCAGTATCAGGCATAGCATCATCACGCATAGTATCAAGCATAGCATCATCAGGCATAGTATCAAGCATAGCATCATCAGGCATAGTATCAAGCATAGCATCATCATTGGCATCATGGGCAGCACAAGTAGCATCATCAAGCACAGGCGACATATCAAGATTTCTAGCAGGAGGCGATGCCGCAAACTTACTCAAAACTGAAGGTGAATCAAGTGCAGAGCTAGATGGCAGTTCCTTACCTCTCCTCGTAGTGGAAGGCAAGATTTTAGTTCTTGGATCTTTCGGATTCCTCATAGTGACCAGCAGACGAGAATCCCAAGTGACTCAGTGAATATAGATGTGCCTCCCCGGCAACGGCGCGAGAAAAAGGTCTTGATAACCCACAAGTGTAGGGGATCGCAACAGTTTTTGAGGGTAGAGTATTCAACCCAAATTTATTGATTCGACTCAAGGGGAAGCGAAAGAATATTCTCAAGTAGTAGCAGCTGAGTTTGTCAGATTCAACCACACGTGAAAGATTAGTGTCTGCAAGCAAAGTATCAGTAGCAAAGTGGTATGATAGCAACGGTGTCAGAAAAAGATCTGTTGACGGCAGACTATTCCTAACTGTTGTATCAATGGCGCCAGTAAGTAGCACGTGGACGGGGAACTATTATTCCCCGACAACGGTGTCGAAAAAGTCTTGCAACAAGTAGCAGCAGTAATAACGGCAGTAGCAAGGAACAACAGTAGCAGCAGCAGTAGAGTAACAACAGTAGCAACAGAAGCAGCGACAAAGTAACGTTGCAGGGACCAGTAGTAAAAGACTCGTAGGCAGTGGATCGGTGATGGGTGAGTACGACGGATGTGATTCATCATGTAGCAGCTATAACACGGAGAGATAAGTAACCAGCTCCCGTTCGTCAATCTAATGTAGGCATGTATTTCGTATGTAGTCAAACGTGCTTAGGGAAAAGAACTTGCATGACATCTATTGTCCATCCCTCCCGTGGCAGCGGGGTCCTAATGGAAACTACGGGATATTAAGGTTCTCCTTTTAATAAAGAACTGGACCAACACATTAACACTTGGTGAATACATGAACTCCTCATACTATGGTCATCTCCGAGAGTGGTTCCGGCTACTGTCACTCCGGGGTTGCCGGGTCATAACACATAGTACGTGACTACAACTTGCAAGATAGGATCTAAAACACACATATATTAGCGACAACATAATAGGTTCACATCTGAAATCATGGCACTCGGGCCCTAGTGACAAGCATTAAGCATAGCCAAGTAGTAGCAACATCAATCTAGAACATAGTGGATACTAGGGATCAATCCCCGTCAAAACTAACTCGATTACATGATAGATCTCATCCAACTCATCACCGTCCAGCAAGCCTACGATGAGATTACTCACGAACGGTGAAGAGCATCATGGAATTGTCGATGGAGGAAGGTTGATGATGACGATGGCGACGATTTCCCCTCTCCGGAGCCCGGAACAGACTCCAGATCTGCCCTCCAGATGAAGAACATGAGGTGGCGGCGCCTCCGTATCTAAAATGTGATGAATCCTTCTCCCTGATTTTTTTCTGAGCGAGACGGGATAAATAGAGCTGAGTTTGGGGGCGGTGGTGCCATGTGGGCCCCACAAGCCCTCACGGCGCGACCTAGGGGGGTGGCCGCGGCCCAGGGGCTTGTGGCCCACTGGCACGCCCCCTCCGGTGGATCTTTGCGCAAGTATTTTTCTTTTATTCCAGAAAAATTCGGTGTAAATTTTCAGGACATTCCGAGAACTTCTATTTCTGCACAAAAACAATACCATGGCAATTCTGCTGAAACAACATTAGTCCGGGTAAGTTCCATTCCAATCATGCAACTTAGAGTCCAAAGCAAGGGCAAAAGAGTTCGGAAAAGTAGATACGACGGAGACGTATCAACGGGATCACATCATTGGGAGAATGATGTGATGGACAAGACCCAAATTATAAACGTAGCATGTGATCTTGTCATTTTGTTGCTATTGTTTTCTACATGTCAATTATTCATTCCTATGACCATGAGATCATGTAACTCACTGACACCGGAGGAATGCCTTGTGTGTATCAAACGTCGCAACGTTACTGGGTGACTATAAAGATACTCTACAGGCATCTCCGAAGGTGTCCGTTGAGTTAGCATGGATCAAGACTGGGATTTGTCACTCCGTATGATGGAGAGGTATCTCGGGGCCCACTCTGTAATACAACATCACATACAAGCCTTGGAAGCAATGTGACTAAAGAGTTAATCACGGGATCTTGTATTACGGAACGAGTAAAGAGACTTGTCGGTAACGAGATTGAAATAGGTATGGGGATACCGACGATCAAATCTCGGGCAAGTAACATACCGAAGGACAAAGGGAATGATATACGAGATTGTTTGAATCCTTGACATAGAGGTTCAACCGATAAGATCTTCATAGAATATGTAGGATCCAATATGGACATCCAGGTCCCGCTATTGGATATTGACTGGGGAGTGTCTCAGGTCATGTCTGCATAGTTCTCGAACCTGCAGGGTCTGCACACTTAAGGTTCACCGACGTTTTGGTATAGTTGAATTATAGGTGTTGGTGACCGAAGTTTTGTTCGGAGTCCCGGATGAGATCCGGGACGTCACGAGGGTTTCCGGAATGGTCCGAAAACAAAGATTTTTATATAGGAAGTTGGTATTTGGATTCTGGAAGAATTTCGGGCATTGCCGGCAGTGTACCGGGAGTTACGAATGGGTACCGGGGGCCCACCAGGTGGGACCGCCACGCCCCAAGGGGTCCAGATGGGATTATTGGATGCACAATAAGGCATAATGGGATGACAAGTCATCCAAGGAAAGCCCATGAGGAAAAGGTGGAAAATCCAAAAGAGGTGGACAATTTAGGAAGGAGTCCTAATCCAAGTGGGATTGGAGGAGGACTCCTCCCTCCTCCACTTAGGCCAAAGCCAAGGAGGCTCCCTTGAGCCTCAAGGATAGACCCTTCCCTCCTCCTACATATACTATAGGTTTTAGGATTTTTGAGACACAACTTTGCCACGTGCAACCCTAAACCTCTACTTCGTAGTTCTTCATCTAGATTAGATTTATGCGGTGCTTAGGCGAAGCCCTGCAGGAATAGATCACCACCACCACCGGCACAACGTCACGCTGCCGAAGAACTCATCTACTTCCCCGTCTCTCTTGCTGGATCAAGAAGGCGGAGATTGTCATCGAGTTGTACGTGTTCTGAACGCGGAGGTGTCGTCCATTCGGTACTAGATCGGGACGGATCGTGGGACGACGACGATTTGGATCGCGAAGACATTCCACTACATCAACCGCGTTTCTTAACGCTTCCCGCTTAGCGATCTACAAGGGTTTGTAGATCCGATCTCCCTCTCATAGATGATCATCACCATGAGAGGTCTTCGTGTGCGTAGGATTTTTTTGTTTCCCATGCAACGTTCCCCAACAGTGGCATCATGAGCTAGGTTCATGCATAGATGATATCTCGAGTAGAACACAAAAGAGTTTGTGGGCGTTGATGTTCAATTTCCTGCTTTCCTTAGTATTTTGTTGATTCGACGGTATTGTTGGATTGAAGCAGCCCGGACCAACTTTACTCGTACGCTTACGAGAGACCGGTTTCATCGACTAACATGCAACTTGTTGCATAAAGATGACTGGCGGGTGTCTGTTTCTTCAACTTTAGTTGAATCGGATTTGACCGAGGCGGTCCTTGGAGAAGGTTAAATAGCAATTTGCATATCACCGTTGTGGCTTTGCGTAAGTAAGATGCGATCATACTAGATACCCATAGCAACCACGTAAAACATGCAACAACAAATTAGAGGACGTCTAACTTGTTTTTGCAGGGTATGCATGTGATGTGATATGACCAAAAACATGATGTGATATATTGGATGTATGAGATGATCATGTTATAATAGTTTAATATCAACTTGCACGTCAATGCTACGGCAACCAGCAGGAGCCATAGGGTTGTCTTTAAACTAACGTTTGTGCTTGCAGATACGTTTACTATATTGCTAGGTAGTAGCTTTAGTAGTAATAGCATAGATAGCACGACAACCTCGATGGCGGCATGATGATGTAGATTATGGTGTGGCGCCAGTGATGATGAAGATCATGCCAGTGCTTTGGTGATGGGGATCAAGAAGCACAAGATCATGGCCATATCATGTCACTTATGATTTGCATGTGATGTTAATCCTTTTATGCACCTTATCTTGCTTAGAAAGACGGTAGCATTATAAGGTGACCCCTCACTAAAATTTCAAGATAAAATTGTGTTCTCCCCGGCTGTGCACCGTTGCGACAGTTCATCGTTTCGAGACACCACATGATGATCGGGTGTGATTGACTCAACGTTCACATACAACGGGTGCAAAACAGTTGCACACGCGGAACACTCGGGTTAAACTTGACGAGCCTAGCATGTACATACATGGCCTCGGAACACAAGAGACCAAAAGGTCGAGCATGAGTCATATGGTGGATATGATCAACATGGAGATGTTCAACACCGAAACTATACTCAACTCACGTGATGATCAAACTTGAGTTAGTGAATTTGGATCATGCCACACTCAAATAACTAGAGGGATGTCTATTTGAGTGGGAGTTTATTAGTAATATGATTAGCTAAACTCAAATTGTCTTGAACATAGTCTAAGTATTCTTCGCAAAATTTTATGTTGTACATCAATGGCTCGCGCAATAGCAACCCTGAATTTCAATACATTCCTGAAGAAAGCTAAGTTGAAAGATGATGGTAGCAAATTTGTAGACTGGGCTCAAAATCTGAGGCTTATCCTTCAAGCTGGGCAAAAGAATTATGTTCTTGATGCATCGCTAGGAGATGAACCACCCGCTACGGCTGACCAAGATGTTTTGAACGCTTGGAAAGCTCGTAATGATGACTACTCACTAGTTCAATGTGCAGTTTTGTATGGCTTAGAACCGGGACTTCAACGATGTTTTGAACGTCATGGAGCATATGAGATGTTCCAGGAGTTGAAGTTTATCTTTTAGAAGAATGCCCGGATCGAGAGGTATGAGACCTCCGATAAATTCTATGCTTGCAAAATGAAGGAGAATTCGTCTGTCAGTGAACATGTGCTCAAAATGTGTGGGTACTCAAACCGCCTAGCTGAGCTGGGGATCGCTCTCCCGCAAGAAGCTATCACTGTCAGGATTCTTCAATCAGTGCCACCTAGCTACAAGAGCTTCGTGTTGAACTATAATATGCAAGGGATGAATAAGTCACCCGGTGAGTTATTTGCGATGCTGAAAGTCGCTGAGTCAGAAATCCAGAAAGAGCATCAAGTGTTGATGGTCAATAAGACCACTAGTTTCAAGAGGAACGGAAAAGGCAATAAGGGTAACTCCAAGAAGAGTGACAAAATTGTTGCCCCTCCGACGAAGAAACTCAAGGCTGGACCCAAGCCGGAACTGAATGCTATTATTGCAAGGGGACTGTTCACTAGAAGTGCAACTGCTCCAAGTATTTGGCCGATAAGAAGGCGGCCAACGCCAAACAAGGTATATGTGATATACATGTTATTTATGTGTACCTAACCAGCTCTTGTAGTAGTGCGTAGGTATTTGATACCGGCTCTGTTGCTCACATTTGCAACTCGAAACAGGAGCTGCGGAATAAACGAAGGCTGGCGAAGGATGAAGTGATGATGCGCATGGGAAATGGTTCCAAGGTTGATGCGATCGCCGTCGGCACGGTCTCACTTCAGTTACCATCGAGATTAGTTATGAACTTAAATAATTGTTATTTAGTGCCTGTGTTGAGCATGAACATTATATCTGGATCTTGTTTATTGCAAGACGATTACTTATTTAAGTCAGAGAATAATGGTTGTTCTATTTATATGAGTAATATCTTTTATGGTCATGCACCCAATGTGAGGGGTTTGTTCATAATGAATCTCGATTGTGATGACACTAATATCCATAACATTGAGACCAAAAGATGTAGAGTTAACAATGATAGCGCCACTTTCTTGTGGCACTGCCGCTTAGGTCATATTGGTGTTAAACACATGAAGAAACTCCATGCTGATGGGATTTTGGAGACTTGATTTTGAATCACTTGACACATGCGAACCATGCCTCATGGGAAAGATGATTAAGACTCCATTCTATGGAACAATGGAGCGTGCAAGTGACTTGTTGGAAATCATACATACTGATGTGTGCGGACCAATGAGTGTGGAGGCGCACAGTGGATATCATTATTTTCTCACCTTCACCGACGATTTGAGTAGGTATGGCTGTATCTACTTGATGAAGCACAAGTCTGAAACATTTTAAAAGTTTAAACAATTTCAGAGTGAAGTTGAAAATCATCGTAGCAAGAAGATCAAGTTCCTACGATCTGATCGAGGGGGTGAATATCTGAGTTACGAGTTTGGTGCTCACTTAAGACAATGTGGAATTGTTCCATAGTTGACACTGCCTGGAACACGACAACGTAATGGTGTGTCCGAACGTCATAATCGTACTTTATTAGAGATGGTGCGATCTATGATGTCTCTTACCGATTTGCCATTATTTATTTGGGGCTATGCATTAGAGACAGCTGCATTCACTTTAAATAGGGCACCATCAAAATCCGTTGAGACGACGCCATATGAGCTATGGTATGGCAAGAAGCCTAAGTTGTCGTTTCTTAAAGTTTGGGGATGCGATGCTTATGTCAAAAAGCTTTAGCCTGAAAAGCTGGAGCCCAAAGCGGAAAAGTGTGTATTCATAGGTTACCCAGAAGAGACAGTTGGGTACACCTTCTATCTCAGATCCGATGGCAAAGTGTTTGTCGATAAGAACGGAGCTTTTCTTGAGAAAGAGTTTCTCTCGAAAGAATTGAGTGGGAGGAAGATAGAACTTGATGAGGTTGTGGAACCTCTGCTTCAACAAGATGGTGGCGCAGGGCAGAAATAAATTTTTGTCAAGGAAACACCAGTTGAAGAGGAAGCTAATGATGATGATCATGAAGCTTCAGATCAAGTTACTGTCAGACCTCGCAGGTCGACAAGAGCATCTACTGCTCCTGAGTGGTACGGCAATCCTGTCTTGTCTATCATGTTGTTAGACAACAATGAGCGTGCAAATTATGGAGAAGCAATGGTGGGCCCAGATTCCAACAGATGGTTATAGGCCATGAAATCTGAGATAGGATATATGTATGAAAACAAAGTGTGTACTTTGGAATTATTACCTGATGGCCGCAAGGCTATTCAGAACAAATGGATCTTTAAGAAGAAGACGGTCACGGATGGTAATGTGACCGTTTATAAAGCTCGACTTGTGGCAAAGGGTTTTTCACAAGTTCAAGGAGTTGACTACGATGAGACATTCTCACCCGTAGCGATGCTTAAGTCCATCTGAACCATGTTAGCAATAGCTGCATTTTTCGATTATGAAATCTGACAGATGGATGTCAAAATGGCGTTCCTTAATGGGTTTCTTAAGTAAGAGTTGTATATGATGCAACCCGAAAGTTTTGTCGATCCATAGAATGCTGACAAAGTATGCAAGCTCCAGCGATTTCCATTTATGGACTAGTGCAAGCATCTCGGAGTTGGAATAAGCGCTTTGATGAGGTGATCAAGGCGTTTGGGTTTATACAAGTTGTAGGAAAAGCTTGTATTTACAAGAAAGTGAGTGGGAACTTTGTAACGTTTCTAATATTATATGTGGATGGCATATTGCTGATTGGAAACAATGTGGAGTTTTTGGAGAGTGTAAAGGATTACTTGAACAAAAGTTTTTCAATGAAATACCTAGGAAAAGCTGCTTACATATTAGGCATTAAGATCTAAAGAGATAGATCGAGGCGCCTAATAGGAGTTTCACAAAGCACATACCTTGATAAAGTTTTGAAAAAGTTCAAAATGGAACAGCCCAAGAAGGGGTTCTTGCTAGTGTTACAAGGTATAAAGTTGAGTAAGACTCAACGTCCAGTAACTGTAGAAGATAGAGAAAAGATGAGTGTCGTCCCCTATGCTTCAGACATAGGGTCTATCATGTATGCAATGCTGTGCACAAGACCGGTCGTCAGCCTCGCCATAAGCATGGCAGGAAGGTTTCAAAGTGATCAGGAGTGGAACACTGGGCGACGGTCAAGAATATTGTGAAGTACCTGAACAGGACTAAGGAAATGTTTCTCGTTTATGAAGGTGACGAAGATCATGTCGTAAAGGGTTATGTCGATGCAAGCTTTGACACTGATCTGGATGACTCTAAGTCACAAACCAGATACATATTTACTCTCAATGGGGGTGCGGTAAGCTGGTGCAGTTCCAAGCAAAGCATTGTATCAGATTCTACATGCGAAGCGGAGTACATGGCTGCCTCGGAGGTGGCTAAGGATGGTGTGTGGATGAAGCAGTTCATGACAGATCTTGGAGTTTTGCCAGCGCACTAAATCCAATAACTCTGTTCTGTGACAACACTGGTGCCATTGCTCTGGCCAAGGAACCAAGGTTTCACAAGAGGACCAAACACATCAAACGACGCTTCAACCTCATCCGCGACTATGTCGAAGGAGAGGGCGTAAATATTTGCAAAGTGCACACAGATCTGAATGTTGCAGATCCGCTGACTAAACCTCTTCCACGAGCGAAGCATGATCAACAACAGAACTGTATGGGTGTTAGATTCATTACAATGTAAATCACATAGCAATGTGAGACTAGATTATTGACTCTAGTGCAAGTGGGAGACTGTTGGAAATATGCCCTAGAGGCAATAATAAAATACTTATTATTATATTTCCTGTTTCAAGATAATCGTTTAATATCCATGCTATAATTGTATTGAATGGAAACATAAATGCACGTGTGTATATATAGACAAAACTATGTCCCTAGTAAGCCTCTAGTTGACTAGCATGTTGATCAAGGATGGTTAAGGTTCCCTACCATAGACAAGTGTTGTCACTTGATGACGGGATCACATCATTGGGAGAATTATGTGATTGACAAGACCCAGATTATAAACGTAGCATGTGATCGTGTCATTTTGTTTCTATTGTTTTCTACATGTCAAGTATTCATTCCTATGACCATGAGATCATGTAACTCACTAACACCGGAGGAATGCCTTGTGTGTATCAAACGTCGCAACGTTACCGGGTGACTATAAAGGTACTCTACAGGCATCTTCGAAGGTGTCCGTTGAGTTAGCATGGATCAAGACTTGGATTTGTCACTCCGTATGACCGAGAGGTATCTGGGGGCCCACTCGGTAATACAACACCACATACAAGCCTTGCAAGCAATGTGACCAAAGAGTTAGTCACGGGATCTTGTATTACGGAACGAGTAAAGAGACTTTTCGGTAATGAGATTGAAATAGGTATGGGATACCGACGATGAAATCTCGGGCAAGTAACATACCGAAGGACAAAGCGAATTATATACGGGATTGTTTGAATCCTTGACATAGAGGTTCAACCAATAAGATCTTCGTAGAATATGTAGTATCAATATGGACATCCAGGTCCCGCTATTGGATATTGACCGGGGAGTGTCTCAGGTCATGTCTGCATAGTTCTCGAACCCGCAGGGTCTGCATACTTAAGGTTCGGTGACGTTTTGGTATAGTTGAGTTATAGGTGCTGGTGACCAAAGTTTTGTTTGGAGTCCCGGAGGACACCCCGGACGTCACGAGGGTTTCCGGAATGGTCCGGAAACGAAGATTGATATATAGGAAGTTGGTATTTGGATTCCGGAAGAATTTCAGGCATTGTCGGGAGTGTACCGGGAGTGACGAATGGGTACCGGGGGCCCACCAGGTGGGCCCACCACGCCCCAAGGGGTCCACGTGGGTTTATTTGATGCGCAATAAGGCATAATGGACTGACAAGTCATCCAAGGAAAGCCCATGAGGAAAAAACTGGAAAATCCAAAAGAGGTGGACAATTTAGGAAGGAGTCCTAATCCAAGTGGGATTGGACGAGGACTCCTCCCTCCTCCACTTCAGCTGAAGCCAAGGAGGCTCCCTTGAGCTTCAAGGCTAGGCCCTCCCCTCCTCCTATATATACTAGAGGTTTTAGGGTTTTTGAGACACGACTTTGCCACGTGCAACCCTAAACCTCTACTTCGTAGTTCTTCATCTAGATCGTATTTGTGTGGTGCTTAGGCGAAGCCCTGCAGGAATAGATAACCACCACCACCGGCGTGCCGTTACGCTACCGGAGAACTCATCTACTTCCCCGTCTGTCTTGCTGGATCAAGAAGGCGGAGATCGTCATCGAGTTGTATGTGTGCTGAATGCGGAGGTGCCGTCCGTTGGGTACTAGATCGGGATGGATCGTGGGACGGCGACAATTTGGATCGCGAAGACAGTCCACTACATCAACCGCGTTTCTTAACGCTTCTCGCTTAGCGATCTGAAAGGGTATGTAGATCTAATCTCCCTCTCGTAGATGATCATCACCATGATAGGTCTTCGTGTGCGTAGGAATTTTTTTTCCCATGCAACGTTCCCCAACAGATAAAACTTAGCCTTTTCCCAATTTTAGTTGTTGGCCAGTTTTTAGCATTAATGGCAAGTCAAGTACACCATATACATGCAGTTGTAAGAGTATAACAGCGGAATGTAAAACATGCAAGTGTAAAGTAAAGGAGTAAGGTAGGGAGATCAAACGCATGAGGTTGGCATGACGATTTTTATCATGGTTCCTACAGGTGGTGCTATCGTACGTCCATGTTAGTGGAGACTTCAACCCACGGAGGGTAATGACTGCGAGTGTCCACAGAGGGCTCCACCCACAAGGGGTCCACGAAGAAGCGTCCTTGTTTATTCCATCACGGCTTCCATCCACACAGGACTAGCCTCACTCATGGTAGATCTTCACGAACTAGGAGATCTCCTTGCCCTTACAAACATCTTGGTTCAACTCCACAATACGAAGTAGGAGGCTCCCAAGTGACACCTAACCAATCTAGGAGGCACCACCCTCCAAAAGGTAATAGATGTGGTAGAACGATGAACCCCTTGCTCTTGTGCTTCTAAAGATAGTCTCCTCAACACAAAATCATTCTCTCACATAATAGGCATGGGTAGGAGAGATTGATTTGGTGGAAAGCAACTTGGCAAGGCTAGATATCAAGTTTCAAATGATTGTATTGAAATATCTTGGTCTCAACACATGAGTAGGTTGTTCTCTGTCAGAAAAATGGATCTCACAATGAAGTGTGTGCTCTGAGTGTTTCCTCTACGAATGAGAGGTAGGTGGAGGGGTGTATATAGGTTGTCCCCAAAATCCAACCGTTAATGTTGAACGAGTTTGAAACGAGATGAGGGCGCTCTTTGGCCGCTCAAGTCGTTGAACATGCTCGAAATGAAGTCAGAGTGCACTGATCCTAGCAAGGTCCATCTGCGCGCAAGATTCTCATACAAAAGTGGATGCTTCAAAAGGATACAACTAACCTACCAAGAGTCTGGCAGGAAGTTTGCCTTTGTACTTATCTCGCGCGTCGTGGCATTCCTAGCTGCAGCGTCTGAAGGTGCTGCCAGGTAGGAATATCCGTACCCCCGGCAATTTGATGCTGCCTCCAGCGGCCTTCTTGCCAACGAGGTTTTTGCCGGTGGCCTCTGGCCACTCTGAAGGAAAAAAGGCACGCTGGGGCGTATCACTTTTTCATCTCTTTTGCAAGAGATTTGCTGGCGGAGCCCCAGAGTGCATCTCTTTGGCGTCACAGCGCTCCAAGGAGAAATGCGAGCCAGAGGGCGCGTAAAGGGGTGGTTCAAGGCCTGGGACGCGTCCTCAACGA